>NC_045169.1:7691736-7841736 GCF_900700415.2 Clupea harengus
CCATCTGAATCATAACATATGTTTTTTGTGCCTGTCGACCTTAATGGGCCTGGGATTGTATGATGATGCGCGATGCTACTCTGTCTCTCGTCGTCACAGACGTGCAACTGAGAGGGTCTGGTGAAAAGGCAAATGTAGTCATACAGCATCCAAGAATAGGCAGGCAATATTTGGTACTTCTGCATGATTTGCAAACAGAGAAATACAACTGATCAATACACACTTGAAACATTATCTTGAACACATGTTGTATGCCTCTGTGGAATGTTTATTTAAGTGTGTGTGTGTGTGTGCGTGTGCGTGTGCGTGTGCGTGTGCGTGTGCGTGTGCGTGTGTGCGTGCGTGCGTGCAAAATCACTGAGTTTCAGTGGTGGACCTACCCTGGAAATACCTCTGTGGGGAGTGTTGTTGGGCCGTGATTTGCTAGTAAACCAGACAGAGTTTGTTGCTTGCATGCTTGTTGTTCCCTTTATTTCTTCTCTCTCATTCTTTGTCTCTATCTCTCTTCTCTGTGCTGCTCTTAAGGCTTGGGGACAAAAGTCATGGTGGTATTTGCTCGATACTGCAGCACTATGGACAAGTGGCTCCACACCCAAGGGTAACAAAGCCAGTTTTTAATGCAGTCTTGACCAAGAAGACCCTGAGGAAAGAAAAACCCCACGAAAGAGAACAGAGGAAGGAAATGTTTGTGAAGAAGTTTTACACATCCCATTAGAAACAATAGTAATGTAGAAACATCTCTGAAAAAAGGAATGTGAACAGAAAAAAAGGAACAACCCATCTGCCATATCATACTTGGCTATTCTACTGTTACAGTAATATGGATGTGTGAATTTTGAAAATGTGCTATTGCAGATCTGTTCAATCTGATGATACTGTCTGTACAATGCCTCCAGTAACGTGGAAAAAATAGTGCAGAAATGGAAGTCATACTGAAAGTCTTAATATCGAATGAAAAGAAGAGTTCCACTTCGCTCTTTCCCTCTCCCTTAATCACTCTCCTTCACTCCCTCCTTGTCTTATCTTTGTCTGTTGAGTCTTTCTTTCCGTTTCGCTTTCTCTCATAAGCTGAGGGGAGATATTTATATCATGTTGTTTTATTTTCGGATTTTGCAAGTTCTTTTTGGGCAAGCCAAACTGATTTGGTCAGGAATGTAGACTTAAAACAAGGTATTGGATACAAACGCTCAAGGCGTGTTTTACTTTGCATAAACAAAAGGCCACAATGGGCAAACAAGGCAAAAAAACACAAGACTCAGAAAACACAGCGCGTAGCGTCTTGGTAGTCACAATCAATAACACACAAAGACAAAGGGAAAAGTCCAAGGCTTAAATAGGAACTCAATTAATACATTGTCTACAGGTGAGAACTAAACCTGGAGGGAAAACTAAGGTGTGAGGGAAATACTAAACACAGGGGAAGATGAACAGACTGGAGTACCATATGGAGCCAGAGCAGGAACCCGGGCTGGAGTTGCTGCAGGGACTGGAGCAGGAACAGAGGAGTGTGTCGCAGAGGCTGTGACAGATTTGTTCAAAAGAAATCATGAAAACTAGAAATATTGTTGGGTTTGAGTATGGTGTGGAAACTTTTTGTAATGTCTTATTGATTAATTTGATTGTTGTATATTGAGTATGTTAACTGAGTAAAGTCTCTGATTTCAAATCAGATCTCTCTCTCTCTCTCTGACTTGTCTCGGTCCTCTCTGTGTCTCCCTGGTGAGCGCTGAAAGCCCTGAAAGCATTAGTGCCTCATCAGGCTCGGCTCATAGAGCCTCAGGTCTAATCTCATTGTTCTGGCCTCCGGCAGGAGGATGCGGTCCATTAGGACCAAAACCTCACGCCACAAAACCAGCTTCTTCCCGGCTGCAGTTGGCCTTATTAACAAGGCCCGGGACTCCCACCTGACCTGGACTCTTATCCCACCCCACACCCCAAGTCTGTGTTACATTAACACACATTACATTGCACATTGCACATTGCTCATTCACATTGCACTCCTGTTTTGCATTTTGCATTCTACTTTCCACTTTACTTTTTTATATTCATTGTTTATATATTTGTATCGTATATATTGTGTTTTTTGGTTCTTATGTGTAGTACTTTTCTTATGTGTAGTACTTATTTGTGTTTTTATGCTTTATGTTATGTGTAGTACTTATTTTGTTTGTATGTTTTTATGTTTACTGTATGCACCTTCGCACCAGGAAAAATTCCAAGTAGGTGTAAACCTACTTGGCAATAAATCCAATTCTGATTCTGATTCTGATTCATCTGGCCAATGGAACCACACCTCAAGACTGTCTCTTCTCACACTAACCCTCCAATCTCCACAGTGATAGACTGGGAGGTCAAGGCACAGTGCAAGCAGAAGCAGATTGTGTCCCTCTCAGATCTGTCAGGAAGCAGACAAACCCAAAATGTTTTATTTGTGCCACCAGATCATTGGTTTACCAGTCTAGCGTACTTGAAGGCAAGTTCCTCAGTGGGCCATTTATAGGCAACACAGCACACCAACAGAAAGTAGGCTATCACAAAATTAGACTCTAAACTAGCGCATTAGACTCAAAACCACCAAGTTTCCCACATATTTGGTATACACTTGTTCTCGATGTTTTAATAATCCAGTAAATCCACTAAGCGAGGGATTGGCCCACCCAGTCTGTACCTGTAATAACCTGTAATTATTGTAAGAATAAACTGCTCATTCAACAATCATACAACTCCTTTTTTGCCATGCCTTTTACTTATTTAATTTCTAGCCAAATGCCTCATAGGGTAATGGTAATGTAATAGAGTCAGATTCATTGGTCTTAGTTATCTTACAAAGGAGGTGATTTATCCACCATACAAAGTTGATGCTGTAATATCTACGACTCTAATGCATATTCCTGCCCCATACACAAAATAAGCTTTCCAGTCTATTCATTTCCGTTGTTGGTAATCCCGACTGCCTTTTACAGTTGTTCTGATGGACGTGATCAAATTACCTTTCACCCAACGTACATTCGGTTTGTTCACTTCCTCTTATGTAACATAACTACCTACACTGCAAGTAAAGAGGAAGCAAAACGTTCCAAAAGAAGAAGAGAATGCAGAAAGCAATTAGATTTGTAAAAAATTAAGGACATGACCAGGGTTACCAGAGGAAAGGCAGATAGATAGATAGATAGATAGATACTGTAGATAGATAGGTAGATAGATAGATATGTAGATGGACAGATATATGGATAGATATATGAATGGGTGAATGGATGGATGGATGGATGGATGAATAGACAGATAGATAGATAGATAGCATGCTCATTTAACATCTGGTAAACGTGATATGAACATACAGTATATGCATGGGCATATGACAGAAGTATGTTACAGAACAATATGGAAATAAAATGAGAAGACAATCATATGTAGACATCCTTTGTTTATTTGGTCCCTGCTGAGCACATGACAACATAATGAGTGTGAATGTCTGAAGCATATTTACTGTGACTATGAGATACTACATATCTCATTAAGATTATGATGTGTTTACAAATATGTGTCTGCATTCCAGTACAAATATTTTGAAGCAGTTTACACATTGTACTTTCAAAAATGACAGTATGAAAGAGTATACAAGTGTACATTACAAGTTAGGTTATTTGAAGTTAAAGCATATACTTAAAGTATATATTTACAGTACTACAGTATTTATAATACATGATAGCACTTGTGTTAAAATGTATCTATGGCTGTCTGAGCTGTAGCTTCCTTGTTTTATTTCTCTAATTCTAAGCAGTGTAATTATGATTTTGTGATTATCTAAGTACCTAGGAAGGACACTTTCAATTTGGTCTCATCATATTGGAGAAACACTTTAGTAGCAAGCTGTAGGACTCCTGTTTTCAGTCTTCTGATTTCTGCATCATTTGGATTGGCATTGGTGTTTGGCTTTCTTTAATGTAGACAGTGTAAAAACTGCAGTATGGGCAATCAGTTTACATTGGGCTCATACTGCATATTGTTGTGCTGACTAATGCTGCGCTGCCTAATTCAGTTCAATGGGCGTTTGGTTCTTTACTATCAGAGCACAAGCAACACAGAGGGAGTCAGATGGATCGACAAATAAACCCAGACTGGATCCAAGAAAGGCCAAATTTGTTAATTAATCACAGTTTACAACCAGATGGTCAAAAAACGTTTAGCTTTAACATTACTTTTTTAAGTACACCTCACAAGTCCTAGTGGTATGTGTGTGTGTCTCTCTTCCCCTCACAAGTCCTAGTGGTGTGTGTGTGTGTCTCTCTCTTCTCTCCCCTGCGTTTTCCCATTGTTTTTACTTCTAGATGCTGGGTGACTACGGTAGTTTAGGCACGGTTCTTCAGCTCCCTGGACATCTGACACCACACACAAGGGTAACAACAGCAGGATGTGAGGATATCTTTACCCAACGAACCCTGAAAAAGAAACGAGAGAGAGAGAGAGAGAGAGAGAGAGAGAGAAAGAGGACATGATTGGTTGAAAGTTTACAACGTGCCATAAGAGACCACAACAAGACCACAATGTTTGTGTCAGGCTTGAACAGTCTCAACGGGTAGCTGTCTACATCGTAACTCATTTACATAGTACCACTTCCTGTCAATGGGTCATCTCATCTCATTTTCATAGGACCGCTTCCTTTCCATGCATGTCTGCTCTCAACTGCTTTCACTTCTTCATTTGTGGTCATGTGGACATTAAAGATGTATTGTAGTTCCATAAGCGCTGTGCATCATGCTCTAGCTGGTAGATACGCAAGCAAATGTATTAGTATGATTCAGGCACATTTAACTACTTTTTTTGACCAATATCATACCAAACGTGCCAAAAGCAACAATATGAGGAATGTTTTTACAACTAGATTTGGAATCATCTTCAAATTCATTTTGAGATAAACACACCTATCTTTCCCACTAGCCTGCCAGATTATGCAATATGTAGATATGTGGAATCCCCCCCCCCCTTCTTTCTCACGCACTCTCTTTTCTCATCTGTCTTTCTTGCTCTCTCTGTTCCCTGTTTATCTCTCTCTGACTCCTCTCTGTCCTCTCTGTGTCTCCCTAGTGAGCGCTGAAAGCCCTGAAAGCATTAGTGCCTCATCAGGCTCGGCTCATGGAGCCTCAGGTCTGATCTCATTGTTCTGGCCTCTCCTCTGGCCAATGGAACCACACCGCAAGACTCTCTCTCTTCTCACACTGTCACAGGCTAATTCATTTTCACACTTTAAAAAAAAGAAGATACCCCGACATCATTGATAACCTCAATGTTACAGACCTCACTACCAACTGATAAACTTACCCAAGCTACCCTCTTTTCCAGTGATGTGTTTTTCATTTAAACACATTGCACATTGCAGCACACAAACACAGATATACACACAGTCCTCTTAGCATGTTTGATCTAGTGCATACTGCAAAGTGCACATGTTTGGTTGAGTGCATACTGCAAAGTGCACATGTTTGGTTGAGTGTGTACTTCAAAGTGCACATGTTTGGTTGAGTGCATACTGCAAAGTGCACATGTTTGGTTGAGTGTGTACTACAAAGTGCACATGTTTGGTTGAGTGTGTACTTCAAAGTGCACATGTTTGGTTGAGTGCATACTGCAAAGGGCACATGTTTGGTTGAGTGTGAACTACAAAGTGCACATGTTTGGTTGACTGCATACTGCAAAGTGCACATGTTTGGTTGAGTGTGTACTACAAAGTGCACATGTTTGGTTGAGTGTGTACTTCAAAGTGCACATGTTTGGTTGAGTGTGTACTTCAAAGTGCACATGTTTGGTTGAGTGCATACTGCAAAGGGCACATGTTTGGTTGAGTGTGAACTACAAAGTGCACATGTTTGGTTGACTGCATACTGCAAAGTGCACATGTTTGGTTGAGTGTGTACTACAAAGTGCACATGTTTGGTTTGAGTGCATACTGCAAAATGCACATGTTTGGTTGAGTGCATACTGCAAAGTGCACATGTTTGGTTGAGTGCATACTGCAAAGTGCACATGTTTGGTTGAGTGTGTACTTCAAAGTGCACATGTTTGGTTGAGTGTGTACTTCAAAGTGCACATGTTTGGTTGAGTGCATACTGCAAAGTGCACATGTTTGGTTTGAGTGCATACTGCAAAATGCACGTGTTTGGTTGAGTGCATACTGCAAAGTGCACATGTTTGGTTGAGTGCATACGGCAAAGTGCACATGCAAGGCAGAGTTGCATAGTGCTGCTGGGTAGCGCTGAAATGGGTTTCCAATTGACTGACATCAACAACTAGGATTCTACATTTCGGAAACTTTTACCAGCATCCCATATGTTATAGAAATTACGTTTTTAACTTCCAAAGTTATCTTACAAGAGTCCAGAGACACGGCAGCAATGAGTTTTCAATGAAGATCTTTTTCCAGCCTGCGAGTGGGAACAACAGCCACGCTCTGGTGTTGAGCAGAGACTGAAGATCTTATACAACCCTTATCTGGCTACAGTTACACAATCTCTAGGGCTGGACATCAGAACACAGTTGATGGAGATAATTTCCAAGCACTGTTAATGAATTAAGAATATATGAATCAAGTGCCTTGTATTAATATATTCCTTGTATGAATCATGTGCTTATGCATATGCATATGTACAAGAGCATGTTTAGACCAGAGGTGATAAGAAGGGTCGAACTGTGCTTCTTCCGACCTTGCAAAACTTCCATCCTTGCTTCGGACGTCAGAGATCCACCACGTGGTTATCCCTGCTGAACGCTAAACTTCTGTCTATATAAACCTTGTGCGATGTGTTTATGATTGTGTAAGACAGGACTGGATTTCTACCGGAAAAACAATGATGTCAGGCATGGAGCTGTTGGAACGGAAAAATCCAGAGAACAATCAACTCTGGTTAACTACTCATCCGGCGGGGGGGTTAGGTGCTGGTTTATTGTGCCATCAGCAAACATTGCCCAGAGGCTGTCGCAATACCCTAAATTTCAGCCCCCCTGCAGAGACTCTTATCTCAGACCTCTGTCTCTGGTTCCCTTGTCGTACTTTTCCGTGCTGAGGTGAAACTGGGGACAGAGAAATGAGCATAAGAGTGTCAAACTGAAATACAATATTGGAAGATGATTTCTGTAGAATGTTTGGACTCATTTTAATGGTCTCGATCCGAGTGGGAAAATGGTCTCAGTTCTCCAGCTGTATACCCTATATTAATTTAAACATGGATATCAGAGACCAGGTCATTTTGGTCTCTGTGAGAGTGCAAAGGTAGCTCTCTTGGGTGGGGGTCCATCCCAAATTTGGGTTGTAAATGGGTGAAGTCTCATCTTGAGAAACTTCTTATCTGGGGGATAATTATTAGGCCCTATGGCACAATAAATGGGTACTTAAGGGAAAGGTACGCATAGAACAAGGAGCATTCTGTCTACAGATCTCCCTCACATCCGTGTGTGTAGTCACTTCGAAGCAGCCAGGTATGTTCATGTTCTCTGAGTGTTTTTATGTTTCATGTGGTGTTTTAGAACTTATATTCTTCATTTTAGACTTGTTAGATTGTAACTGGTAGTAGTAACTTGTACCTGACGAAATGAATTGGTAATTCTGACCCACTATGACCTCTGTTGAAATTCTTAACTGATGTGTATTATGGTTATGGTGTTCCGGTAATACTGACTAGGATTTGGTTACAGACCTAGAGTGGACAACACACTTTTTGAGGTTCCTGGCTAGAATCAACTGGACTAGACATGCTGCAGATTAACTGTTAATTGTATGATATAGGGGTAGGATTGCGGACCAGCCTCTGCACTGGATCAAAGGGACATACATAGAGCGGACAAGCAGTCTGGCGCTCTGTCACTGAGCCACAGAGATCTAACAAGCTGAAATGTCCCTGTAACAGACCTGTAGGACCTCTGGGTTAGTTCAGACTAGATGCGGGTCATGTCTGTGGATTTGTCAAAAAGGAGTCGGCCGGCCGTGACAAGATCCTTCAATGACACCATCCCAGTGAATAGCACGGTTATTAGTGAGTAAGGGAGGAAATTCAAATACAGATGATAGGTGCATTGAGTTGGAGATCAGCCTACAATTTCGGTAGTTAAACTACAGTAAAAGCGAGGAGCTTAGACTAGGTTCCCAAAAGAGTGGAGTCAGACACAGAAAATGGAGTCAGATTAAGTATGAATATAATAAGAAAGATGTTTTAACAAATGTTACTTTTTCAGCAAAGAGAGACGCATCCACTCAAACCTTCCAGACGCCTATTCCCTCATTGGTCTAGGAAATTACGTCTTTACAATTGCTTCACTATCAGCCTTGTGCTGGGAGTGAGCCCGATTGCAATTGTTGTTTGTCTAATAAATATACTTATATGCAGCTCCGGAGTCCTGAGGTAACTAGGATGAATTTTCACCTAACAACAGGACTCTGACTGGACATTAGACTTGGGGTGAGACATATTCCAGTAAATTTCTGTATGCTGACATGTAGTGTTCTGCTTTCAGATGGAGCTCAGGATGATTCAGAGAGGAGTGTCCTTACAGAGCAGTTCTAATGTCTGCGTTTCATGGCATTTATCTTGCTATCAAACCAGGCGATTGTCTTACCAGCAAATCACATTCATTTCTTGTCAAGGTTGCTAAGTATGTGTTTTGAACATATTGATACTTCTTTCTCCAAATAAGCAACATTATGCCATGTTTCTTTCGATTAGAAATGTTTGTTAAGCTCAAGCAGGGCTCACACATTGTTACCACACATAAACTCTTAAACGTCTGTGTATACACAAAATATTAGAAGGTTTGACACTAGAAACAGGTCGAACCTTTGAATAGAAAGGTCCCAGTATGTGTTTTCAGTTCTTATTCGTATTATTCTGAAGCAATCCTGAGAAATCTTTACTACTGTTTAAAGAAAACTGAACATAAAATATGTAAATAAAAAATGTGTTGACAATGCTTGGCCTTTCCCCAATTTTGTGCTCACATTACCATTCAGTATATATGGACTTTCAAGTGACTCCACAACAGGATTTCAAGGAGGTATCTCCCTAAGCACCTCAAACGCAACGGGCCATGGCATGCGCTGGCTCACCTTGAGTTGGCCTGACAGCAGAAACATGGCTTCTTTCACCACTGCAATGTATGATCAGGCATATATACAAGAGGTGAGGCAATAGTTACACTGATTGATGCCCTGCTTGCTCCTTGTGGAAAGTGGAACTGTGGAAAGTGAATCTGTTTCCATAGAACTGTGATCATGCTTCCACAGAACTGTGACCAAATGTTTAGAGATATTTCCCAAAAGAAGGAGAGGACTTTGGACATGTCGGACATGACTCAAAGCCTTATTAAACGATAACAAGTTTATCAAGTTAATCAAGACAGGTGGCCTCGCCTGTATCTCACATTACTTGATCTCCCAGCACATCAATCTCTCCTTCAACACTTCTCATTTTATCCCACATGTAAGACTATGTAAAACCAGTTGGAAAAGTCACTTTGTGCTGAGGAATGCCAACAGAAGAAGTGAACAATATTGTTACTGATACCATTTACAGTAACAGCAGCTAATATGCCATTTGACCAAGGTTTCACCACCCTAATCCTTGACCTCTGTCATTCTTAAAGACGAATGTGTGACATAGTCAAAACTCACGGTGAAAACACTACTTTCACCACTACTTTAAGTGGAAACACTATTTTCAGTATACCTAGTGGATTTTTATAACTGCCAATCGACAGTTTTATAACTGCCCAATTGAGCCAAATTGAACTCAAAGGGAATTTTGCCAGGAAAAGTCAAACTTTACATGACTCTTTCAGGTACCTCAAGGGCAGACCATTAACCAAGACAAGTGACCGACCATAAGATTATATAACTTATTATCTATCTTCACCTGGCAACAGTGCCTTGCCAATAGAGTATTTATTTAGACTTCCTGGTTTTCACTGTGTTGGGATCCCCCCTCTAAATGAGCTGACTAATGCCACCAGGAAATTGAGTTTTCATCTCAAAACCACAATGTCTGTGTCCGATCAATAGGTGGCTGTCAACATCTCATCCCATTTTCATAGGATTGCCTCTTTTCCGTGGTTGTTTTTGCATTTTTCCCCACATCGGCACACCACACCCATTGTAACCCTTTCCCAGGCCATTCCTGTCTGCATGTTTCTGATTCCCCTGAGTTCCCCCCTTGCTCTCTCCCTCTGAGACCTCCGGCAGCCTTACCTCGATGCCATGGCGCTCCCGGATGGACTTGCGCAGGCAGCAGGTGACAGCCATGCAGGCCAGGGGGTCCAGCAGAGGCATGCAGAAGCACCAGCCGTGCTGGGAGGTCGTCTGGCACTGCATGCAGGGGAAGCACCACCACGCACAGCAGCCTGGAAGGACATAACGTGGATAAGAGGCACAAGAAAGGGCAGATGCATGCGTACCTTACAGTTCCCAAGGCATATTTTTGTTATTGCATGTCAGGTTCATATAGTCTGAGTTGTGTGCTAATTCGTGCACATATATGAATGAGTAAGCCAGACGGAAAGAGGGTTCTGGTGAGGATTTTGTGATTTTTCATTATTTTTCATGATGACAAAAAGAGCAGGGAGGGCACATATCAGTCCATACACAGACTGTGTCCTGCCCACCACGCCCACCAAAAGGAAACCAGCGGCCACAGCAGCTTTCCTGTTTACTTTAACCAGCTCTCCCTTTCAAATGCAATTTGCTGCCAAACTGCTCCTCTCTCTATCAGGGGCCCCTGACAACTCTCAGCCTCCAAAATCATACATTTTCCAGGGCTGCTGTTCAGCCTGGAAAACCCCAGGGGTTTCAGGGGTTTCCCCTTCTTTGCTACGCAACTGCTTTCTGTCCAGCTATCAGGGAAAGGGGAAAACCAGCGCTTTAAGCAGCAGTCAGTTTTTGTCTTAAACGAGTGAGTTTTAGTCTAAAACGAGCAAGCTAACTACCTCAAACGCATGCTAAAACCTTCTAATGAAAGCGTTTCTTACAGTTTTGCAGGGTGTTCAATCCCATTTCACAAAACTACATATTGCATAACCTGGATGGTTAGTTGGAAAGATAGGTGTGTTTATCAGTCATTCACATGACCATATATACAGTATTTTAAATGAATATGAAGATGATACCAAAACTAGTTGCTCATTAAAACTTACCTCAAAAAGGAGCAAATTATTTATTGCATAGTGTTGTTTTAAATTATTGCCTGAGTATTGCTGCTTTGTACCTTAACAGTGCAATCATATTTTGACTTCCATCGCAGTCACATGTTTAGTTACATGTTGACAGGCCCAGTGAAGACACTGTATGCATGTCTGCATGGACTCTCCCTGGCACTCATCAGTACATCATGATCAATTAAATACCATTATGGTGGGCAACAAACATCACAGTCTGAAGAGGGGACTGGAAGTAAGAACACTGCAGCCAATAGAGAGAGCAAACACTGAATACATGGCCTCCTATATGAAATGAATTGACCCATAGAGCCATGTTGAACTTGGACTTGAGGTCAACTTGAGGTCAACTCGTAACTGTCAAACGTTTCAAAGTCAACTGTTTCAAAGATCTTTTGGATGGATAAACAACAAAAGGTAAATAGTATTTACAAAAGTGTAACCAATTAAAAAAAGAAGCTTATTAAGCCATTTCATTTTAAGACACTTTGTGCTGTATGTGTGTTTATCGCATGAATAGCATAGAGGCTTGAAATATCTGAATAGCTTGTCACGTGAATAAGCCCATGGATAAGATAGGACAAGGCCTTTGACTGAACATTAGAGAATCAACATTTGGTGTAATTAGTTGCTGTAGGATGGTTACTACAGCCAGGGAAGAGAAAACTTGCTTCAATGTTACACTTGCACTATCCATCCTCTTCAAGCATTCCTTATTTCACAGTGCTCGTTCTGGGGACTGTCTATTTTCTGGTTGGAAAAATACATGCTATTTTGACAGTGCAAGCATTTATTCGACATGTGTTTTAAATTAAATGTGCTGATGTCTTGATTGCAACAAGCACCATTTTTATCCACAACTTCATCTGGCTTTACCTCATTAAATGTACCGTAAGTTCTAATGTCTGCACTATGTGACATTAAGGAATGGCTAACTTGAAATAATGAAATAACGATTAAACATAGTCAAGCAGGAAACCCAAATCCTACCACTTGACATGATTTTTGATGGATGTAAAAGAATCTGGAAACAGTACACAGACATGACACAAATCAGAACTCAGATGTACTGTTCTGAAAAAGGGGTAGACACTTACAGGTCCCCATGTCTGAACAGCAGTCACAGAGGTCCGTGCTCCAGGAGCCGGTGCTGTAGTTGGTGGTCACTGTGGTTACCTGCTGTTGCACTGCCATGGTTCTAAAATAGCAAGAGAGGAAGGTTTCAAAATAACGTTTTTATAGGGTTGACAAATAAAACGAAAATGCAGCTTTGCGACATTAAACTCGCGTCACATATATATATGTGTGTGTGTGTGTGTATGTGTGTGTGTTTTGGGGGAGGGTTAGCACAATGTTTTCCACAGATGTTTATCATTCAGGCTAAGATGGCTGACTTCGTACAGGGTCTGGTTCTGAACGTGAGAATATCTGGTTGGTTTTACTCTGACCCTCCCTGTCCCTGACAAAAACAAAAGAATGTAAGAAAAAAACTGGTCTCATGCAAGGGGGGTATTTTCCCAAAAAAACGTATCCTTCACTGTTATCTTGTTTCTTACCTCCCCCACCCCATTCCCCCAGACAGTCTAATTCATTACCTTAATAATAAAGAATTTTGGACCATATTCAAGTCACATATCCCCCCTTATTTCATGGTCTGAAATCCGGGAATGGTTCCTTGTGCGAGTCTCTTGCTACCCGTCGTACATTACCGACGGCCAAGGTCAGTGCTTCTAGCTCAGAACTTCCAAAAGTCGTATAGAAGAACTGAACGAGTATTATTTCACCTACACCCGCTACTTTGACAGATGAATGCATACGAGGTGAGACAGGCAATCTAGGCTACGCGTATTTCAAATGAAATGGGACATAAAATAAATGTAATGGCAAAATTGTAAATGAGAAGTTAAGAACTGAGAAGAAAAACTGTTCGAAAGCATTACATTTTCCTAAATGGCAGTCCACAGCAAAAGCGTTTATTGACGAAGAGAAACGTGAACGTGTGAAATGGTATAACGGATAAAAAAGATACATATACGGTTACACACATAAACCAACACATCATATGACAATTACATTTTACTGTACAGTAGAGTTTGTTTGAGTTCAGGGACATTTGCAAATTTTTTTTTTTTTAATTCCGATGTCCAGAGAACCTTGTGTGAACAAAGAAAACCTTGCCCTAAATAAATAAGCAATAGAATAGAAATGTGGAGAAGTTAAACCATCAGAAATGTTTAATGTGGTCTTACCAGTTTTATCCACGAGTAGCCTCCTCTTTGAAGAATTAATGCAACGGTTAATAACAGTGCAGGGTGTCAGCAGCAGTCCTTAATGTCAGAGAAGATCAGTCTTTTTAATCGTGTGTAGGCGCGATGGAGAATGTTGTAATCCAGTGTAGCCACGGCTGACTCTAAAAAGTTTTCATTTACCTCCTCCCAGGATGCGCAAAAATGTTTGTTGTGGCCACCGTTAGGCATGCATTTGGCTCCGACCTGACTGTGGGCGGCGCAATCCACGTACATGGGTTTCATTAAGCATGGAAACGAAACTATCCTTCTACCACAACTTTGAAGAAAAGGTCAAGTGTTGCTTCAAACTGTTATCTATCTTTAAGAACGATGCACCTACGGATACATGTTTTTAAAATGATAATGGCAATCTTTTAATTCGAATAAAAGTTTACACAAAACGTACAACTATAACCAGAAGCAATTTCTCCCTGGTCCTCCCTTCTTATAGATTCGTGAATATAAGGAAAATCTCTTCGCCTTTGCCAAGTCCTATTTTCCCACGATCTGACCCCCATCACCATTCGCCATTCAATCACCATTATGAACTCCATGAGAACTTTCTTCCTTTGCCTCCAATAGGTATAGGGGCAGATGTTTATCAAACATTCTTACCTACACCTTAACATAGAAAATAACTACTTTCCATATTACCCTAACCTATTTCAGACCTATAATTAGGTACCATTTAGGAAGCCCACAGGGGTCACCCCTAGGTTTGACCATGGGAAGACTAATGCCTACCTCTCCACTGCCAGCACCATGGACCCTCATAGGACTTGTTTGTATGTTTGCTCTAGCTCTCTCTGCCCTTAGATATGACACAGTGGGTCCACGTGACTACTCTTACTAAGCGCCATCTTCAGTTAAACCTTATTCTAAATCTCAAAACTTTTGTCTCATCAATCTTTTTCTCCTGCCTCAGATATCAACATAACTTTTGTTCCCTACCACTGCAATAGCCTACTCTAGGGAGCATTACTGTACCCTGGTAATAGCCTTTCAATTATCTTAGTCCTGGTTAAACTATTCATCCATATTGCCTGCATAGTAGAGAACCAGGTCAATTTATGGACTTTGATTTATGCAATTATAAATAGCTTTGTGGACATTTATCAGGCCTTAAGATCCCTATAATTTCCCGGTAATACTTTTAGTAAGACTATTAGGCACCTGGGTTGCCAGATTGGAAATTAGGTGTGGGAGAGCATATATGTGAGAGCACACCAGAGAAACACGTGACAGGAGACGGTTATAAAATAAAAGACATCATTAGAATCTGACAGAACATTTATTTAGTTGTTATTGAACACACTGATTATGAGCTATTACAATATCACTGCATGCACTCCTAAAGAACAGATACACACATCCAGACACGTATGCAGATATGTGCACTAAGTGCAAAAACAAGCATGTTAAGGTTTCCAAATGTTAATGTGTTTGTAGTATGTATAGTCTGACATGCATTATTTTGAGAAGCAGTATTAAGGAAAAAATGTCAAAAATGTTATACTGTCCAACTCTTCACTGCTTATGAACATACAATGCATGAAAAAAAAACCAATATGAAAACATTATGAAGAGATATACTATGTGTGTGCCTGTGTTTGTGGGTGGGTGGGTACATGTCTGTGTGGAGTGTGTTTGATTGCATGTGTGGCTTCCCTTTTCTCTCTCTCTTAGGAATGCATCACCTGCTGGGTGATTACAGTGGTGGAGGTAGCGTGGCCACGATTTTTCAATTCTCGAGACATCTGGCACCACACACAAGGATAGCAACAGCACACTGTGATGCAGTCATCACAGCACGAACCCTGGGAGAGAGAGACAGAAAGAAAAGACAGAGAGAGAGAGAGTGAGAAAGAGAGACAGGGGAGAAAAGATAGTTTTAAGTCTTTCCACATGCAACCTTCCAAAATGGCCGTCAGGCCAAGCAACTACTGCTTCACTAATGTCAACTGCAACCACAACTAGCACATCAGTGCCCAACACTATGGTGTTGCACGTCTTCTGCATGGTTTCAGTTTTTTCAGCATTCGTCTCAATGATATCACCGCAGTTTAACACCCCCCCCCCAAAAAAACACCCCCCTCCCCCCTCTGCTGACTTCCGTTACTGTTGTGTGTGTGTGTGTGTGAAGGTGTTGGCTTTCAGTTATAGTAGGTTTGACATGAGCAAACTGGTTCTGTATTATACCCGCGTGCACAATGCTGTCACTGTAAGATAAACACAATAAACACATATGGGCGCTGCTCGCTATTCAATGAAAATAGATAAAGACCCTTGTGTGTTTAAAACAGAACTGAACCGGTTTTACTAGGTGGGGGAGGTCAGCAAGCTATTTGAAGTGCCTTTTAGACAGTAATGCTGATTTAAACACAGTTAAACTACACTGGAACCAGGGACCAGAAGATAGAAACCCAGCCATGCTAAGATTGAAATGTAACATCCCTATGTCTTTTAAGCCCACCACTACATTAGAGGTGTACTGTGTAGCTTTTTCCAGTAATTGTAGTTGTGATGTGTTGACTCACCATGTTCCAAGCCCAATTGTCAACCACAGAGCCACTATAGCAGTGATTATAGTTTAGGTATAGACCAACTGATAGTCTAGACATGAAATCTACCAGACCGTGGTTGGTATGACAAAGGAAAAAAAAGAAGAAAAGAAAAAGTAAAACCTTACTTTCATTACCAGTTTCATAGACAGAATAAAAATATCACGATGCTCCACTGTATCGATTTTTTCTCTCATCTCTCGTCTCGGTCCTTTCTGTGTCTCCCTAGTGAGCGCTGAAAGCATTAGTGCCTCATCAGGCTCGGCTCATGGAGCCTCAGGTCTGATCTCATTGTTCTGGCCTCTCCTCTGGCCAATGGAACCACACCGCAAGACTCTGCGTCTTCTCACCCTCTTTACAGAGAGCACCTGTGGTGGAAACTACAGAAGCGTTAAAACCTCTGCTTTTTTTGCTTTTACTCCTTACTTCAGTTCTCTTGAGCTAACCACCACCACCAGCAGTCAAAGAGAAGGCTGTTGGACGTAGCCTCTCTTTTGCTGGGACAACATATGTAGCAAGGCATGGGCAGTGAATCAGTGTGAAACAGTGAGTCAGTGTGAAACTGATACACAGATTGTGCCTCATCTCCAGTCACAAACCCTATCTGCTGCACACACTCTCATGTCTTTCTGTGAATTACTGCTCCTTAGAGGCTGAATCATAAGGACTAGAAGTAACCATCCACAACAGCAGTGCATAGATTACTGTACATTTCTCACATACATATCTGCCCACTGCAGAGTATCACCTGCTCCCTCTCTATTTGTCCTCATATTTGTCCATCCATTTTTCATTTCTCTCCCTCTCTTCAAAACTGACCAAATCTAAGTTTCCACCGATCTGAGAATTCTTGTCCTCAACTTTGATTGGCACATTTATTCACACTCCTCCCTGGTTCCTCCTAGCCTGCCTCTGCCTGCCTACTGCTCCCAGCTCAGTTTTCACATGGATTATAGTCTGGTTACCCTCTTTGCAAGAGGAATTTATGAGCCATTCTAAAGGGCTAAGGGACCAATAGGGTTGGCTAAGTGTAGTTTAATGTAGTTACAACAATGGCAGCAGAGGTGAACTACTCTACAAACTATAGTAGCAATGCTAGCAAACATCGAAGAATTACATTAATATTATTCAACAAGGGCAAAGACATTGTTGTCTTACTGCCAACAGGATTTGGGAAAACCCTAGTATATCAGCTTGCACCGTTGGTGGTGAAGCAGGAAGTATAGCTGGTAAAAAGTCCAATCTTACTTGGACTGTTTCACTTCCCCCTGTGACTGATTTGATCCTTGCACTATGTTTCATTTCTAGAATAATCTCCATAGTTGAGGTGGATGTTCATGGATGGTGTGCTAAAGTTTTCCTGTGATAGTGTGCGTCCATTGAGTTGTAAGAACCTGATTGACAGATAAAGTATAAATTACTGTGTAGCCAATTAAGGTGTTGATTCTATTTGTTTGAGTAAGTTTATGTGGCAAACCAAGCCGTTTTGCCAATAATTTCAGCATGGTCATGCTAACCATGTGGCTTAGCTTTTAGTAAGTGCTAGCTAGCATGAATGTTATTATGATTGTGTTAACAGAACATGTTTTGTAATGATCTAATTAAGTTTTCTACCATTATCTTTGTTATCTATACATGCAATGGCCTTGTGCCTATAGCCATTAACCAGATACAATGGCTAGCACCATCTGTGGTCTTTGAGTGCCACGAAGTGGACATACTACGTCATAACTTTAGAGATAACGGATTGATAAGAGATGTAATGTTACTACTAATTATCTGTATTATTGTATATTTTTTTTAGAAACCACACACAAACACACATAAGTTAATCTAAGAGAAATAAATGGAATAATGTAATAACGCTAATGAGGAAGACATTTGACCAGTCACTCATTGGTGGGTTGTAACCTGGAACCTTTGCCACAGAGAAGAGTGCCCTTGTCAGCCGAACCTTCTTTTCGTGGTCCTTCAAGCCGGATGAGCAATTCACCAGTGATTAAGATGTCCAATGCATCAGCACCCTCATTTAATAACCCCAGTGGAGCCCATGTGTCTAGGGACCCCTGGGGGCCCAGCAGCTGTGGGGACCCACCTAGGATGGACACTACAAGGTCCAGCACATGGGATGAGGCATTACCTATATACATGCAGCTCCGAAAACACAACAATCCATCCCTCATTTGGAGCTCGGCACAGTGCTATCCGGAGCGAAGCTATTCAAGGTGCTGAAAGAAGAATTAACCCTCCGTACCCAACAAGTGACATCTCAACTACTGTCCTTGTCTGGCTACAGCCAGATTCTTGTAGATATAAGGTGTCTGTGAGTATGAGCATCGCTGAAATCCAGGACCCAGACAGAGTAATCCTGCTGATGATATCATCTTGGGGAATTTCCTTTCAGAACTTACAGCAGACAGCTGTGGTTTTGAGAGCCAGCCTTCCTACGAGAGAAACCAAACCAGAAGCCTCAACTACCACAAAAGTTGGTCAACCCTGCCGACAGTGAGAAAAGGTGGAAAGCCATCTTCTGTGGTCTCACCACAACAGCATTCATTCCTCCTGTTCCTGATGGTGACTGATTACAGACCGTACAAGAGTTAGTCAAAGCGACTGCTCTGTCACTGCATGGGCAGGATAGTACTCAGCAAGATTGCTTTGGGTTAGATCGCCAGCAGATGCTAGGGGGTAGCACCAGTCGCCTCATTACACTTGCATCTGAATTAAATAGTACTTCACAGCTCATATGGGTTTGCAGGCGCCTGCGCCACGTCACTAGCTGCTGAGGCAATACGCCCAATTGTGATGGACCCCAAGAGTCGTCCAGTTCCTTATTCAGCAATATGATGACCACCCTGAAATCACCCTGAAAGTGAGTGGGTTTCTGCAGAATTGAGGAGAAAATATTCGATTCTGAGAGGAAGGGAAGTCAATCAACGTCATCAGTGTCACTGCACCGAATGTAAGGAGTGGCGTGGCAAAAACAGCCATCCCACGAATGGCAAATCAACACCCAGCTCAACTCCGCCCACATCAACTAATTACACAGATGTGACACAAAGAGAGATGAGTTTTTAAAAAAAAATTCTAAATGTAAACCATGGTTGGCGAAACAGCACTAGGTAGGTCATTCCACCACTGAGGTGCCATGAAGAAAAACAGTCTTGACTGCGATCTCTTGCTGCTGAGAGAAGGCAAAGACAACAGACGTTCAGCAGAGGAGCGACGTGGTCAAGAGGCTTAATAGCGCTGAATTATGGCACCTAAATAGGTAGTAGCCTCCACCATTGGCGTGTGAATGGGTAGATGTCTGAGGCAGTCATCTGTAAAGCACTATGAGTAGAAAAGCAGACTATATAAAGGTAGTTTGTCATAGTGATTATACATGAAGGACTTTGGACCGGATACAGCCATGAGTGCATTCTATGCCCTCAAGCACTCATGTTTAAAGGCCTGTTAATTATTTTTCAGCATTTTTCTCCTTTACAATTCGTTGTCTCAGTACTTGTTCTCTGTGCAATGACAATAAAGTTGAATCTAATCTAATTTTATCTTAACAATAAATCTGGATCAACCAACCATATCGCTTGTACAGGAATCTCTTTCTTTTTGGCTGCCTGTCTGTCTGACTTGTGAAATTTGGTAAGACCATTCCTATGTTCCTATTTAATACATCCAATGGAACATGTATGATAACAAATAAACATAGTTATAGTATAATAACAGTTAAGTAGACGCTTAAGTCCAAAGTCACTTACAAAACATTAAAGCAAAAACATTCAAAGTAACAAGGAGCAGGGACAAGGAGCCCCGCCTGCATACCAAATTACTTTGTCTTCTTCTACACAACTATATTTCCTTGTTCTCTCAAATCCCACCATCTAATTACCATTTATTCACACATTCATTCAATTCTCTCTCTCTCTCTCTAAAACACTTTACCCTTTCTGTCATACCCTCTGCTTCATCATACAGACCCCATCCTCTCTCCCACCCTTTAGACCCGCAGCAGCCTTACGTTGATGCCATGTCGGTCGCGGATAGACTGACGCAGGCAGCAGGAGACGGCAAGGCAGGCACAGGGGTCCAGCAGAGGCATGCAGAAGCACCAGCCGTGTTGGGAGGTCGTCTGGCACTGCATGCAGGGGAAGCACCAGAGCGCACAGCAGCCTGGAAGGATGTGAGGCACAGGAAAAGGGCCAAAACGCAAATGTTAACATCTATAATGAATGCAAATGTTGCAACACATCCTGCAACAAAAATATGTGAGTTCTCTGATAATTCAAAAAATACCGAGAGAGATCTGATCAGAGTTATTTTCGAAGGGAAGCATCAAAAGTTGCTCGACCAATGATGCCACATCCTGTTGTTGACTGGCGATGAGCTGGCAATCAGCTCCTTCAACACCTGTGTTACTTGTTGCATTTGCATAATATTATGTGTATTATTGTTATTCCATTATCTAATGGAAAGTGTCACCATCACACATTTCTCAACAGCTGATCAACCCTAAACATATGCTAACAATGAAATATGAATAAAAGTGAAATATAATAAATGTCACCAAATTCTGATACTGCAGTACACAGGCTTCAAATCAGTCCCATCACATCTGAACCCAGGACTGCCACAACAACGAGGAAAAGAAAAAACGAAAAAGAAGGTCAAACCCCGGTTTGGACAGGACTGGTTAGTACCAGGTCTTACCCGGGTTTGGACAGGACTGGTTAGTACCAGGTCTTACCCGGGTTTGGACGGGACTGGTTAGTACCAGGTCTTACCCGGGTTTGGACAGGACTGGTTAGTACCAGGTCTTACCACAGCACTTCTGAGCTTTTAGTCCTGAGTGGACTACATCATGTGAGATCACAGTTCCCCTTCAGTATTTCTCTTTGGGTTTGGGTGCACATGAGGAGGAATTGACCTCAATAAAATACATGTAGCATTCTGAAAGAGGCCTACTTGTCAAAGGGCCTTTGAAGAGCGTTTTGCTAATCTAACCTCGTCCTAACATTCTTCAGACATGATACATTGCTCAGCCCCACGGTAATATAGTCTCTTTTCAGCACTTCTGTCTTTTTTCTACAACCTTGGAATGAGGAGACAGAGCTATATGCAAGCCGAGGATCTTTTTTTCTGGTGCAATCAATCTACAAACCCTCTTTCCCACTGCTCTGAAAATATAATGCAAACCCTAGTGTTTCTGTAGTATCAGGGAAATATGTTCACAGTGCTTTACATAGTGCAGTCATTTTACACTCCCCAGGGAAATTTAATTCCTGCTCTAAGGGGTAACAGATTCAAATTCGCTTTCAACACCTGCACACAGGCTGCTCGCAATTATAGCTTGGATGATTGCCATGAGTTTGTAATGATAGCATCTCATTATAAACAGTGCAAGATTGATCAAAACATTGGTCATCTACCATTCGTAATCTGGCGTTAGAGTCTAACGTTCTCTCATATATATGCCACTTACACCCTTTGCCCGACCCCCTCACCCTCCCCACCATAAATGGCCATTTCTGCATCAGCTGCTTGTCTATCTTTCCTGTCTACTTCAACGACATCCTCCTCTACAATACAATTCACTGCTTCACTGCTCCTCCATCCCTTCCACCGCTCGAGCTAATGACTGGTCTGTCTCAATCACAATGATCCATTACCCTCTTGATAGGTGATCAATTATGTGCCTCTTTTAATGTAGTGGTCAGGTCAAGTGCACTTGTATCAACAGAACTTTGGTCTGGCATTCATTCCTTTCTCTGCTTGCCAAATGGGTGGTTGCCCAAGGTCACCACCACACCCTTGGAAACAAATTGTTGCGCAACAAATATTGGAAGATGAAACATTTACTGAAAATGAGATCACAAGCAAATATCCGCTATTTAAGCAGCAGTAAGGAGTTCTGTTCAAAAACTTGACAATTCTATGACAATTCTATAACCGGTACATAAAACACAAGCAGTGCTTAGATCTACCAGAGAGGATTGATGCGGCCAGTATTCTAAAATCTTTGGATCTACTGTTCTCACGAACTCAGGGGTAGTAAAGTTGACTTACAAGTGCCACAGTCTGAACAACAGTCACAAAGCCCAGTGGTCCAAGCACCAGAAGAGCGGGATGTCACCGTGGTTACCTGTACTGCTGCCATTACTCTGAGAGAAAGAGACAGAGAGAGAGGGAGAGAGAGAGACAGAGAGAGAGAGGGAGAGAGAGAGAGAGGGAGAGAGAGAGAGAGAGAGAGAAAGTTCAGAGGAAGCTAGGTCAGTTTTATAAATACAGTATATGTACAGTCTCAAAATGTCTGCCATCCATTTTCATATTGGTTAATAAATCCTGAAAGACAGCACTTCACAACTATACTCAATGCATTAATTAATTTAAAATGCAGACAAGCAAGTTTAGTAAGTATTACTAGTATAACTGGTATAACTGGTTTAACATAATGAAACCTAATTCTTGGCCATAATTCAATGCACACATCATTTCCGTTCCATTGCAAACCACATGGATAATCAAATAATAGTTTGCCTGTATTAGCCTGTGGTTTGCATGGTTCCAGCTCGCCAGACTCCTTATCCAAAGACCCAACCCTCCAAAAGTAGCACCTACAACAAATGTTAAACGATATGACACTTTTTGAGGAGTGGTTTTATAGGCAACTAGTTTTGGTACCATCCTCAAATTCATTTTGATAGAATATGGTCATGTGAAGGACAGATCAACAACGGTCTTCCTCACTAGCCATCCAAGATATGCCCTATGTAGTTTTGTGTAACGGGCTGGAACCCCCGGCAGAAATAGAAGAAAAGCTTTCACAGTGTGTTGGCAAGCTTCTATCAGTGTCAGCTGGGCTGTTGGAGGGGTTTGCAAGGTTTTTACATGCCTTGTAGGTAGTTAGCTTACTAGCTTTACTAGCTTTAAAGAAAGAGACGGACAGTTTTACGCTTTCTAAAGCTCCATATTGGCCACATTATCCATATGGGCACATATTTCTAGGATCTGTGTTTTTTGAGAACTATGGAAAATTATATAGCAGAGAAGAATGTGGTCGTTGTTATGGCGCTGGATGAGATAAGAAATATGAATTACTGTAACTTATATGTCGTCGGCAACTTGAAGTGTGATGTGTGTGCCCAGCAGGTGGTCTTACCTTTTTTTAGCGGTTCGCTGTCTTTCTGTGCCTCGGTCTCGGGTTGGCAAAGGATATTTTTGTGGTGCAGTTCTAATGACCTGTAAGAGCCAGAGAAAGTGAATAACGAAAGTTACAGACTGAAATTATATCCTGTCTATGTCTTGAGGTGATGCCAGTTATTCACGTTTTGTTCGAGTTCAAGTTTCGTTTCATGGTTATGGGCGGCGCGAGCTCAGGCACACTGCCAACATCCGTAGATAAAGCGGATTTCTTTAGTAGTTTATTAGTAGTAGTAGCAGTAGAAAATAAAGAAAAAGTGCATATAATTTTATTTTGTTCTACTGCTACTACTACTAATAAACTAATAAAAATATCCGCTTTCAAAAAGCAGCTTTCATAGGTGATTCAACGATGCACTGAAAGTAATACATTGCGTGTTCAGCCCTTGCATGCAGTGGATGCAATTATATACAATCTTTCACAATAAGAGCAGAAACTGCCAGTAGGAAACAGTTATGCTACTAAATTGTTGACCGTCGTGATAACGTGCAATTATACACTCCTAGGTCACCTAGTGTATCATCTAACATTAAAGAATACATTACGACAACCAATTATAGAAAAATGACAGTGATATGTCGCTGACAATTGTTGGCTCTGAAAGCTAAATGTGTTACAGTAGATGGCACGTTGGCGTGCATGTTGACCTCAGGCTCCAAGTGACGTGCTAAGTGAACCATGAAATGTCCCCATGCAACATTGGGTCTGCATGCAATAGACAACACACAGTGGGCAGAACTTTCCTTCATATAACATTGCACATTTTACAGGCATGAAAATCCCTCACCTTTCGGCGAAATTCGCCGTTTTAAAACCAAAATAGGTGACCTACGTGAATCGTGTAGATTCGATGAGAAATGTTTTTTTTTGGGGGGGGGGGGGGGGGGTATTCATATTCGTATTCATATTCAGTGAACTGCGAACAGGTGCGCGTGCCAGAAGGGAGCGCTAGTGCATGGAAATATTAACGCGAAGTTGCCTTGCATCACCAGTGCAGACCACCATCAGAAGCTGAAAGCACGCCTGATGAAGAAGAGAAAAGGGTGAGGCTGAGACGTGGCAAAACAGCGAAAGCGGGCCATGAAGACACTGGTGGTTCAGACAAAGAAGAAAAAAAATGATCTGGTTCTGAAAGTATTACGAACTTAATGTAAATTGTTATCTTTGCCAATAAAATGTATTAAAATTAGGGCTGACAAAGTTAACGCGTTAATCTATGAAATTATTGTGGCCGAGATTAATGCGATAAAATATTTTAAGGCAGTTAACGCAACTTTGTTTACTTCCGATGTGCATTGACACATGACACGAAACCGCCGCGTGCCTGCAGTCAGGAATAGGAGAGACCGAGACGGTAGTTGAAGATGGAGAGAGCAGAGGGATTGTTGGGCGGAAAGTTTCTGTATAAGAGTGAAAATGACGGAACAACCGACCAAACTAAAGTTGTATGTAGCATTTGTCAAGCTGAATTTAGCTATCACAGAAGCAGCTCGTCTTGAAGTTATCATCTTAATGCAAAGCACCCGACAGAAAGCAGTCCCAGGTTAGATGGTCGCCAACCCACACTCCACGACTTCACTAGGAAAATAACTAGACCAGTCCGTGAAAAGGTTACCAACGCTTACGCAGTTTAGGTTGCCGGTGACTGTCGGCCCATCAACATAGTTGAGGAAGGTGGGCTGTCTGAGGCAGGGGCGGACTGGCCATCGGGGATACCGGGGGAATCCCCGGTGGGCCGACGAGGTTGGGATGGTCCAAAATACCGACCGACTATCGTCACCAACCGGCCCTCCCTCTTATTTTGCCAGCACCTTCGACTAATTTCCATACTACTCAGATCACGTATAATTTCCTCTATTAACTAAATATCTAAAATCACTGACTGATTTTTATACTCCTCCTCGCGATCTGTATTCACACTCATGGTGACTATTTTTCGAAAATATTCTGAAGTGTCTTCTGAAATAATAATAATAATAATAATAAAACTTTATTTATATAGCACCTTTCATGCAAAAGAATGCAGCTCAAAGTGCTTTACAGCAAATACATAATATGCACAAAGAAATGACATGCACATAAAAATAGACATCAAAGAAACATAACAAAGATATAGTGCAAAAAAAAAAAATGTGTTCTTACGGACTTCAGAAATTCAACGTAAGAAACGATCTCCACCTTATTAATGAACACCTGAAAATGGGTTCTTACACAGCCGAAGTGTTCTCAGCTGTGCGGATTGAGGATGAGGATTCTTAAATTAAACGCACCTGGATTTGCATACAAGCCCCGCCAGGGCACGCAACCGTAGTGACGTGTGCCGTCAGCCCTTCTAACACGGAGCAGCCTGTGGGGCATCTGGTAGTTTTGAGGAATTGCATTTAAGAAAACTCTGGGCCATTTAGGACTGTTATTTTGCGTGACAGTGACAGTGATACAAGGTAAGTTGTGGCGTTGACTTGGCCAATGTTAGCTTGCTTTTCACAGATGAGGTAACGTTCACTACCAACTAGCCTAGCTAACGTTAGGTAGATAAATGTCCAAAATTGAGACCGTTATGATCTGGTAAAATAAGCAAGCTGGCGCTGTCGTCGTCATCGAGATGATCTATTTAAACATGTTAGCCGTAGTCACTTGTTTACAATCGATGAGCAAGCTGTCCATGGTGGTAGTTGTAAAGAGGGCAATCTTATAATTTCTAATAACTTATGTAAAATAAGTTAACCAGCTAGCTTGTTATGCTAAAATCACCGTGTTACACACAACACTAACATTATAAACAATGTTAATATGTTATCTAGATTAGATAGTGAGGTCATAATAACACATGAGTATACTGATATTGTTTTTTATTATCATGTGACTATAATGCACCCGGGCCAGCAGAGTTAGTTTAGGTTCTGTTACTTAACTTATTGTTTTGTTATGCACCTTCAACACTCCTACACACACACACACACACACAATCACACACCCAGCATGCAACACTACTGATACCACTGATGTTCACACCCCATCGTATGTTCTATTCTGTTCATTTCTACAATATAGTTCATACTAATTCTACCCTCTGATTCCAGTTTCTTTATTGTGTGGATATTAATTCCTTAATGTTCTGTAGTTATACGTATAACCATCTGATATTAGCCCAGAGTTAAGCCTATTCATCTAGCAAACTATACCTACCTTGGAGTGTTACAATAGCCAGTATCATTTTATTCCATGTGTCCACCCAGGCAAATTGGTGGATCCAAATGTTATTAAAAAAAAAAACATATATGATGTAATTTCTTTGTAATCATCCAAAATAATGTTAAGTGTATGGGTATTTTTCCAAGTAGGCCACTGAATGGTCGATACGTGCGATGCATTGAATGGGCAACGCGCCGTGTATTGAGTGGGCAGCACGCCGTGTACTGAGTGGGCAGCACGCCGTGTACTGAGTGGGCCGCGCGCCGTGTATTGAGTGGGCCGGTCTGACAGTAACTTCCCGGGCCACTTTTTTCCCCCAGTCCGCCCCTGGTCTGAGGTGATTCGAATTGCTTCAGGGGACAATTCTTACGATTTACCGTTGTATGACGGCGAGAGAGCACGAACAATTCAGCTCCTCGAACAAGCTGCCAGCGTCGCCCTTACTGGTGACAACTGGACGTCAGTCAGAAATGACAATTACCTGGGTGTCACAGTTCATTTTATTGACAAAGTATGGAAATTGAGATATTTTGCATTGGAAGTAAAAAAAAAAAAAAACATTCGCGACATACAGCGGAGGACTGTGCAGAGGAATTCATCGACGTCTCAAACAGATGGGAGATAAGTGGCAAACTGACCACTTTAGGCACTGATAGTGCCCGTATTATGTTGGCAGCTGCTAGGCTACTTCCATTTTAACATCTACCCTGCGCGGCACACAGTCTGTACCTGGCTGGCACTTTATAGGTATGAGTTATAGGCCTGAGCCTCTTTGAAAACACAGTTCTGCGTGTAGTTTTGTGTAAAAAAAATAAAAATACAATTAAACAACAGTGTCTAAAATACACGCTGTCTGAAAGTGATTACTCGTTAATTTATAAGATTTAGTCTTTAGAAGTCAAACTAACTTTTAATCGCGATTAATTTAGATTAATGAATTTCAAAATGTGAGATTAATTAGTTAATTTTTTTGTATCTATTGACAGCCCTAATTAAAATCTGAATTACATAACATTGTATTGGCTATCAATCATGATGGAAGAGTAGACAAGTTAAGTTACAGCATGTCCACCATCTCTTGTGGGGGCTATGCATTAAGCCATTTGTGGTGCCCTTACTTGGGTGTAGAGGCTTCAGTGCATACTGTAGCTATGAAGTCAAACAATGCTTTACATTCTGTCTATTTTAAGAATTGGATTTTCATAGGGGCACACACAGAGGCAAGGACAACGTGATAGATTGAGGTGAATGAGACGGCAAGGGGCTGGGAAGAAAATGGAAGAAAAAAGAGAAAAGAGCGTGGAGCTGGTCAACCGGTTGTAGAGGTGCGTCAGGTGTAATAGGGGCCCCTGTTACAAGTTACAAGTTACAAGTCTTTTATTGTCAGATGCACAAAATGACACAGGGTCAGACTGGGCACTGAAATTCTTAGGACAAGGCACCACACAACAACCTACCATAACATGACATACACTCTGTATAAGTACTCTGAACATAATTTACATGTAATAACATATAATAACCTTACTAAATATACAAGATAAATATACAATACAATATGCTAAACATATAACAACCTATACATATAATACTAACATATATACATATAACATATAATACACATATAGTAACATATAATAAACTATACTACACACAACTGGGAGTAGCAGGTAGTGCAATAATTCTGATAAATATGTATTTGTAGTGCAAGAGACAGTATGTAAGTGTAAGTACAAGCAGTAATTTGAAAGTGACAGTGTATGTAAGTGACGAGTGCAAAAGTGTCGATAGTCTGTCAATGACCATTTAGCAGCCTGATGGCCCTCGGGAAGAAACTGTTCTCCAGTCTGCGTGTGCGAGACCGGATACTACAGTACCGCCTTCCAGAAGGCAGCGGGGTGAAAAGTCTGAAGGCTGGATGATAGCAGTCTTTTAGGATCCTGCCAGTTTTCCTGAGGCATCGTGTGTGGTATGTGTCCTGTAGAGCTGGGAGCTCCCTACCGATGATGAACTCCGCAGTCCTGACCACACTACGTAGGGCCTTGCGGTCCTTGGCTGTGCAGCTCCCATACCACACTGTGATGCACCCAGTCAGGATGCTTTCTATTGTACATCTTTAGAAATTGGTGAGGATGACTGAATCCATGGCAAACTTCTTCAGTCTCCTCAGGAAGAAGAGGCGCTTCCGGGCCGCTTTGACCACCCTTCTGTGTGAGCAGATCAGGTGAGGTCGTTACTGATGTTGACCCCGAGGAACCTGAAACAGCTGACCATTCCCACTGCAGAACCGTTGATATGCAGGGGTGCGTGCTCCTCCACCTGCCGTCTCCTATAGTCCACAATCATCTCCTTTGTCTTGCTGATGTTGAGAGAGAGGCTATTATCCTGACACAATGTAGTCAGGGTATCAACCTCCTCTCTGTAGGCTGACTCATCATTGCCAGTGATGAGGTCCACAATGGTTGTGTCATCAGCAAACTTGACAATGAGGTTGGAACTGTGCGTAGCTGCACAGTCATGTGTGAACAAGGAGAACAGGAGGGGGCTGAGCACACAGCCCTGGGGGGTGCCTGTGTTGGTGATTACTGTAGATGGAGTGCGGTCACCGATTCTCACCACATGTGGCCTCCCCGTCAGGAAGTCGAAGACCCATTTGCATAGGGAGGTGCTTAGTCCCAGGTCTACGAACTTCGAGACGAGTCTGGAGGGGATGATGGTATTGAATGCTGAACTGTAGTCAATGAACAGCATCCTCACATATGTATTCCCTTTGTCCAGGTGGGTGAGGGCGGTGTGCGTGGTCAGGGCTATGGCATCGTCTGTGGACCTGTTGGACCGGTATGCAAACTGCATAGGGTCCAGGGTGGGAGGCAGCAAGGAGCAGATGAATGATTTGACTAGCCGCTCAAAGCACTTCATGATCACAGAGGTCAGTGCTACCGGGCGGTAGTCATTCAAGCAGGTGACCTTGGTGTTCTTGGGCACAGGGACGATGGTGGTCCGTTTGAAGCATGTGGGGAGTACAGACAGGCTGAGGGAGAGGTTGAAGATGTCGCTGAAGACCCCCGCTAGCTGGTCAGCGCAACCCCTGAGGGCCCTACCTGATATGCCATCCGGGCCAGGTGCCTTGCGAGGGTTGATCTTTTTGAAGAATCGCTTCACCTCAGCTACAGTTATAGTAGGCACACCACTGGTTGGGCTTTCAGGTAGCTCCGCTGCAGGGGGGTCACTGTCCCTCTCAAAACGAGCCCTGGTGGTGGTATTGACTTGTTCTAACTGTTGTCTGAAATTTGGGATAACGGTTTAACCGTTTGTAAGTGAAAAAAAAAATAGCTTAAAATCACACTATGTAGCAACTTTTGTGAGGTTTGCTTTTCTGTTCCAAAACTAGCAAATTAACAACCTAAAAGGCATGCAAAAACTTTGCAAACACCACCAACAGCCCAGTTGACACTGATATAAGCTTGCCAACACACTAACTGGTGTATTTTGGCAGTATAGCTGGCAATGTCATGCTGTGAAAGCATTTTCTTCCATTTTTGCAGGGTATTCAAACCCGTTACACAGAACTACATAGGGCATATCTTGAATGGCTAGTGGGAAAGACACAGGTGTTTATCTGTCCTTCACATGACCATATGCTATCAAAATGAATTTGAGGATGCTACCAAAACTAGTTGCCTATAAAACCATACCTCAAAAAGTGTAAAATTGTTGTATAGTGTTACCTTAAATAACAAAAAACATAAGCTTAACCATCCTTCATCATGCCAATTATTTTTAATGGATTGTCTATGAATTATAAACTAAAAGAATAACCCAACGTATACGTCGTTATGATTTATAAACTTTGGTAAAACCGGTTTTGTGGCCTACTGGGGAATTTTCTCACTCCTACCCTCAAAATTGCCCTCAGAACTTTGTGTAATAAACATAATCTCCTAAACAGAGGGGATTGTTATGTAGGCCTATCTCTATGATTTACAATATTGATATGCAGTAACTCTTACAAAACTATAGACTACACAAGACATTTTACTTGAAAGACTTACTCTGAGAGGCACTCGGCCCGTGAGAGGAAAGATGAATTCCTGGGCACTGAAGTGAAAGTAAAGGTAGACGAGTTTCGAATTACAATTGGGAGCCGGAAGTGTTACACTAAAAGGTAATATGTTGTAGAACCACGTAGAACTTTTCTAAACTGAAGTTGATATTTTTATTAACCAATGTATTAGATAAATAGGCCAAATGATGATGATGGGATCTAATCCCACACAAAGTTGATCCAGCTGACTTTAAATGCTTTAAAAAGATCCTGTTGAATACAGCAGGTGATTTGTCTTTTCGTTAGTCTGCCGCATACTAGCAGTGCTCAAATCTTGGCTCAACATTTATTTTATTTATAATGTATCCTGTTTTTTTAAGGAAGATTAAGTCTGTTTTGAAATGAAGATTAGTCCATGCATCAAATTGACAAGACACTGATGATTTCATACAAAGGTATTCACTACTGCCTTGAGAGAAGAGGGCAAACTGGATTTAACCAGGAAACAATGCTTTAATGAATGCTGATATGTATCGTAAATTAGCCTAACCCTGATTTATAGGCTAAACTATTATTCATCATGCCAACGATTTTTGAGTGGATTGTCTACGAATTTTAACCAAAAGAATAACCCAATTTATCCATCGTTATGATTTATAAACCAAGGTGAAACGCCAACACTTAATCTCCTAAACAGATGAAGGTTGTTATGTAGGCCTATCTCAATGATTTACAATATTGATATGCAGTAACTCTTACAAAACTATAGGCTACAAAAGACATTTTACTCGAAAGACTTGAGTCTGACAGGCACTCGGCCCGTGAGAGGAAAGATGAATTCCTGGGCACTGAAGTGAAACTAAAGGTAAACAGCTGCATGTGCCTGTGGGTGAAACAAAACAACCGCTGCCCGCTGTACCAGCAGGACTGGGTGCAGGGTTGCCTGGTCTGACAAAACCAGCCCAATAGCCAATCAAAACCAGCCCAAAACCAGCCCAATGGCCAATAAAACCAGCCCAAAACCAGCCCAATAGCCAATCAAAACCAGCCCAAAACCAGCCCAATGGCCAATAAAACCAGCCCAAAACCAGCCCAATAGCCAATCAAAACCAGCCCAAAACCAGCCCAATGGCCAATAAAACCAGCCCAAAAACCAACCCAATATCAGAACTCAAAATATGCCCCTGCCAAACCATATACACTGCTTTTAAAGTCCAACAGCATTGCTGTCATTGCCAAATGTATTGTAATATCTACAAAGTAACACCAAATGTCAAAACGAGACGAGAAATGTCAAAGACTGAAAGCATTAGGCACGTGTGCACACGCACAGTGCGTGTGTGTATGTGGGCGTGTCCCATGTCCATGTGTGTACGTGCTGATCTGGAGTCAGTTTGGTAGGATTTGGGTATAAATAAATTATTTCATTTAAAATATGGATTTTTATTTAAAGATATTCATGTAATTTGCATGCAAAATAGTTCTACCTGAACCAGCGGACAAAAAATTCAACCCACGGCAACACTTCAAAAGTAGCCCAATTCCGCGGGAAAACCGTGGACCTGGCAACACTGACTGGGTGGTGCAGAGGATTGGCAAGTGAGGACCGGCGGTGCCAGCGCCAGTTGGCCTCCATCCTCACCTTGCCTACCCATGCCCAATCATCACCAGCCTCCGTCCTGATTGGCTTTCACCTCTGCCAGGGTGACAGAGTTCTTTAACACCCTTCGTTCCTCCCCCATCCTGTGTGTGTGTGTCTATTTGTGTGTTGGTGTGTGGATGCACCAACCAGTGTGTGTTTGTCAAGGGTCGGTGTGGAAGTTCTGGAAGGTTCTCAGTGAACGCCCTGTGGCACTTATGCTTGCCTCACCTGGGTGATGGGGTTCAAGGTTCGGGATGGAAATATCAGATAAAGACATGTTGCACATCAGTGGTATGTTTTTAATGGGGAAGTCTGTGCGTGTGTGTTTTTCTTTGTTGCACTACTCATAAGAGTAATAAACTGTGAGTGACTGGAGATGCTATACATGTCATTCATTTATTGTTATCCAAGGACTTGAGTGTGTGTGTGTGTGTGTGTCTTTTCAGCATGTACTGATTTCAACAGTGTTATCACAAATCATAGCTGTTTATTTCGTAATCATGGATATAGTATATAATTTCAAGTACATAATGCATTGTTTCTTTTGAGTGTTGCATGCCCATAAAATGGGATTAGTGTCTCATTATCCATATCCATCCTCCCTTCCATTTACTTTACTTCCCCCATGCCATGTCTATATCTACCACTTTATCCATCGATCACTCTCACATCTCCTTCCTCCAAACCAGTCAACTTCCTATTTTAACTCATTCCCTCTTTCTGTCCAACCTCCATCAACTTGTTTTTTTTCTATCCCTCTCCAACTCACACTCCATCTCTCTACTTCAGTCCATTTTCTCTCCTTCTTTCAAACTTTTCCCTTCTCACTCTCTCTTTACTCTATTTATCCATAGCCACTTTTGTTCACTCTTCTTTCCTTTCTTCTTTCACTTTTGTTCACTCTTCATTCCTTTCTTCTTTCACTTTTGTTCACTCTTCATTCCTCCTTTCACTCTTCTTTCTTTCTTTCCTTCATTTTTTGCATTTCATGCACTGGTATTTCCTTCAGGAAATGCATATTCTAGTTGATTTCGCTCTTTCACAATAAGAGCAGAAACTGCCAGTAGGAAACAGTTATGCTACTAAATTGTTGACCGTCATGATAACGTGCAATTGTACACTCTTAGGTCACCTAGTGTTTCATCTAACATTAAAGAATCCATTACGACAACCAATTATAGACAAATGACAGTGATATGTCTCTGACAATTGTTGGCTCTGAAAGCCAAATGTGTTACAGTAGATGGCACGTTGACGTGCATGTTGACGTCAGGCTCCAAGTGAAGCGCTAAGTGATCCATGAAATTTCCCCATGCAACATTGGGTCTGCATGCAATAGGCAAATTTTAGGGCAAGGAAATAATAATTGTACATTTTGGTTATGCAGCTGTTATTTGTAATTTTTCAATATTCATAACAATTTCACTATAGCAACACAAGAGCTGCCACTGGCTACAAGACCCCTATGGACCTTTCTCTTGGTAAGCCAAAGTTTTGCGTGTCTTTCCATGCACTGAAAGCAATTTGCTCACCAATCAAAAGAGACTATAAATGTCAAGTGCACTGTCCCTAAAATGGTATATGGGATCTGATTCAGTAGGATCTGATTTGAGGTTAGCCTGGTTAACTGGTTTCAGACATTTAAATGATCCCTTTGAAGGGAGAAATCTGGTTCACTGTCTTAAATATTAATTGTACCTGGTCAGTTTTGCTTTTGTTTGGTAGAGAATTCAGTGCATAGCTATGAAGTCAAACAATGCTTTATATTCTGTCTATTTTAAGAATTGGATTTTCATGTAAAGTAGGGGCACACACAGAGGCAAGGACAAAGTCATAGATTGAGGAGAATGAGACGGCCTATATACCTATACCTAAATACCTAAACATGTGAGTGTGCGGTACAGCAATTACAGTGTGGATTAATGTATTAGTCCACTCAGTTCTTACTCCACTTTCTGCCTTAGAGCCAGTATGTTACTCAGAATCAGAATCAGAATCAGAATCAGAATCAGAATGGGATTTATTGCCAAGTAGGTTTACACCTACTTGGAATTTTTTCTGGTGTGAAGGTGCATACAGTAAACATAAAACATAAAAACATAGAAACACAAGTGCTACACATAACATAAAATCACAAATAAGTACTACACATAAGAAAAGTACTACACATGAGAACCAAAAAACAAAATATATACGATACATATATATAAACAATGAATATAAAAAAAGTAAAGTGGAAAGTAGAATGCAAAAAGCAAAACAGGAGTGCAATGTGGATGAGCAATGTGCAATGTAATGTGTGTTAATGTAACACAGACTTAGGGTGTGGGGGTGGGATAAGAGTCCAGGTCAGGTGGGGGTCCCGGGCCTTGTTAATAAGGCCAACTGCGGCCGGGAAGAAGCTGGTTTTGTGGCGTGAGGTTTTGGTCCTGATGGACCGCATCCTCCTGCCGGAGGGAAGAACCTCAAAGAGTTTGTGACCCGGGTGGGAGGGATCGGCCACAATCTTACCTTCCCGCCTCAGGGTCCTAGAGGCGAACAGGTCCTGAAGAGATGGAAGATTGCAGCCAATCACCTTCTCGGCAGAACGGATGATACGCTGCAGTCTGCCTTTGTCATTGGCAGTGGCAGCAGCGTACCAGACGGTGATGGAGGAGGTGAGGATGGACTCGATGATGCAGGTGTAGAAGTGCACCATCATTGCCTTTGACAGGTTGAACTTCTTCAGCTGCCGCAGGAAGTACATCCTCTGTTGAGCTCTTTTGGTGAGGGAGCTGATGTTCAGCTCCTACTTGAGGTCCTGGGAGATGATGGTGCCCAGAAAGCGGAAGGACTCCGCAGTGTCGACTGGGGAGTCTCTCAGGGTGATGGGGGTGGGTGGGGCTGGGTTCTTTCTAAAGTCTACAACCATCTCCACGAACTTGAGGAGTTTGACGGACTGGTGACTGGAGGTGCAGCTGTTTGTATACAGGGAGAAGAGTAGAGGGGAAAGAACGCAGCCTTGAGGGGAGCCGGTGCTTATGGTTCTGGACTCAGAGACATACTTCCCCAGCCTCACGTGTTGCCTCCTGTCAGACAGGAAGTCTGTGATCCACCTGCAGGTGGAGTCAGGCACACTCAGCTGGGAGAGCTTGTCCTGTAGCAGAGCAGGAATGATGGTATTAAAGGCAGAGCTGAAGTCCACAAACAGGATCCTGGCGTAGGTTCCTGCGGAGTCCAGGTGCTGGAGGATAAAGGGCCATGTTTACTGCATCGTCTACAGACCTGTTGGCTCTGTTGGCAAACTGCAGGGGGTCCAGGAGAGGGTCAGTGATGGCTTTGAGGTGAAGCAGCACAAGGCGCTCAAATGCCTTCATCACTACAGAGGTCAGGGCGATGGGTCTGTAATCATTGAGTCCAGTGATCTTAGCTTTTTTGGGGACGGGGATGATGGTGGAGGTCTTGAAGCAGGCTGGTACGTGGCATGTCTCCAGTGAGGTGTTGAACTCTGTCCAATAGTCAAAGTAGGGGCACACACAGAGACAAGGACAACGTGATAGATTGAGGAGAATGAGACGGCAAGGGGCTGGGAAGAAAATGGAAGAAAAGAGATAAAAGAGCGTGGAGCTGGTCAACCGGTTGTAGAGGTGCGTCAGGTGTAATAGTGCCCCCTGGTGGTGGTATTGACTTGTTCTAACTGTTGTCTGAAATTTGGGATAACGGTTTAACCGTTTGTAAGTGAAATTTTTTTTTGCTTAAAGTCACACTATGTAACAACTTTTGTGAGGTTTGTTTTTATGTGCAACTACCTTTGGTAACATCTTCAAATTCATTTTGATGTTAGCTTTTTAGGGGAGGTAGCTCGCTAGTTTTAGACAAAAACTCCCTAATGCTGCTTTAATTTACCAAAACTGGCTTTGATACAAGAGGAAGCATAACAATATCTCCAAATCACTCAGTGGCAGGGTAAGTTGTTAACCAGCAGGGTTGTGTAAGGAAAGCAATGTCATAAATACCTAAACATTGACATGTGAGTGTGCGGTACAGCAATTACAGTGTGGATTAATGTATTAGTCCACTCAGTTCTTACTCCACTTTCTGCCTTAAGGCCAGTATGTTACTCTGTCCAATATGCCACAGTAAAAGATACTCAACCATTTCTCCACTATCCTCATCTATGTTATCGATTTTGATTGAATATACTCTGTCACGTGTATAAACACACATTCTGATATATATCTGAGAGAGAGAGAGAGAGAGGGAGCAATATATGATCGGCTTCATATATTTGAGATAGAAAAAGGAGAGATGGTACAGCATATGAGGGTAGATGGATAAAAGAGCGAAGAGTGTAAAGATGGAAAGACGGAGAGAAAACGGAGTGATACAGAGACATGGAGCATGTGAGAAAGAGGAGTTGGAGAGGGATATAGATAGAAAGATACAGATAGAGTGGAGAGATGTTCTTGAGAGGGAGAGAATGAATGAAAGTGGGAAAATGAGAAAGGACATGGGGGAGGAAGAAGATGGTTAGAATGATTGATAGATAGAAGGGGAGACATAGATAGGACTTGGAAGAAAGGAGGAAAAAAACATGGAAGGGAGGAGAGAGAACTTGAAAGTCTGGAAAAGAAGGAAAGAAAAATCATGCTTTTCAGCCACAGTGCCATAAAATAAGTGGATTCATTGAAAACCAAGCCATTACTAGTTTAAATATCTTAAAGTATAAAGAGACATTTTAATAACCATTTGCGCTATTTACAAGACCTACGCATCAAAGTTTGAACAAAGTTTCTACGTTAAGCTGTTCTTAAATGATTGTTCCTGGAAAAATAATAAGCCTATAGGAAGAACAGTATAGTGTTTTGCATTACAAGCACTACAGTTACACATTGCTGGGCAAAAACAGGGGCTGCTGTGACATCTTTTGCACACCAGTATTTGTATTGGGAAATAAAAGTAGTTCACCTGAAGTAGTTTGTGGTGAGGCAAGAAAGCACAAGTTTCTTACCATGTCAAACACCACAATGTCGGCTTATTAGGCATTAGGCTACAGTATATATGCTAGTAAATATCTATTATGCATCTACATAAAATGAATATCTATGTACAGCACAAATAGAGTCTTTTAAACCGTTATTTTAGTAATAGCAATTCAAGTTAATATAAACAAGATCATGTGAATACGTATGGATAAGACTCATGCTCAAACTCAAACGCATGATGTCTTTACTCACTAATATGAAATTCTGTCTGATGCAGTTTGCACCAAAAACACCAGGGCGCACTATCGAGCGTCAAACTATATCTGCACAAAAGTACCTATGTACATACATACATACACACTCATACGTACAATTGTAAATATGACTTGTTCTTAATGCAACAATTACCTGAGTGCATGTTTGTGGTGATTAATATTTGATTTGATTATTTAACCCACAATGAAATGCAAAATTGAGGCTAAAAAGCTGGATTTTAACTATCGTTGACATCACCATCAACATATCATCCTCTGTTCATCACGTGTGACAGTGTGTAAAGAGGAAAGGGAATGAGAGAGGGGTAGGGCTGATATAAACCGTTTCCTCCAACAGACGTGTAGAAGAACCTGGAGTGTGCATCTGTACTCTGTGGCATTGATGCACCACAATTTAATTAAATTCTCGAAGTCATCTGAAGACTTGTTTTACGGGGAAATGTCCCCACTTGGGCTGTTTGAGTGCTTAGAAATGAAATTACGCATATTTGGGGTAACGTGTGAACTGCATATTTGGTGCTATTTCATTAGCGAAGATGGAGGCTAACATGCCAAATCTCAATGATCGGTACGTCAACTATGATCAGTCTAACGAAACAATGAAGGTCTTAAATGAAACATTGAAGCTCTTAAACAACACACAAGTCAATGATCATATTTATGTTCGTGTTTGTGCGTCGGCCGTCGCCTTCCTGATCTTGGCTTTCTTCAACATCATCATCAATTGTACCATCCTGCGCCAGGAGAGACTGCGGAAACATGCGCGCTTCGTGCTGGTCTTCCACCTGTTGCTCTCTGCGCTTATCTATTTTGCAGTGTGTTGGGGATTTTATCTGCAGATTTACTTACAACTGAGGCCAAAGGCGTCGACTTGTGCTGCACTGATTACTATACTGACCACAAGCGCGTCCAATATCCTTATCACCTTGACGGTGATGGCAGTGGACCGCTACTGGGCTATCTGTTTTCCCATGCGCTATAGCAACTTATGCGCAAGGCAATGGACATGGCTTCTTGGACTACTGACCTGGGGTCTTGCATCTATTATACCCCTTAGCCTTTTCCCCTGGACAGATAAAACAGACTCCAATGGACTTTGTGGGAGAGGGCAGCTGAAAAAAGGAGAATTACACAAAATTTTGTTGATCAGCATCTGTAGCTTAATTATTCTCTGCAGTTATGCCAGGATACTTTTTGAGGGGCGCCGGTTAGGTGTGTTAAACTGGCGCAATAAGATCGGCTGCAGGACTATTGCCTGGCACGGGGTACAGCTCGCTGTCTACATCCTTCCGAACTTCATAAACTTTCTCTTGCACATTTTGAGAAAGTACGACCACATTCACCAGGATGCAAAGGACTTGTTTGCAGTGGTGAACTTCGCGTTCTTCAGTATAGCGCAATGCATTGCGCCAATTGTATATGGACTTCGAAAAGAGGAGATTTTGGAGCAGTTAAACCAGGACAGTTGGTGCTCCCCCTGTTTTCTTAAAAATGTGGTGGAGTGGACCGTTCGTCTGACTCAACCTCGTCACCATTCCCATTCACGGTATGTGATTTTTCCACAGTACTTTTGTAGATGCTAATCTTTGGATGGTTTATGGCTGGTTTACATAACACAGCCATATGAATTATTTATATAGCCTATAGTATTACGAAGAAGCAAGACCCAAGCATACTTAGGTTGGCAGTTTCCCACATGAAATGTTAACAGTGAGTCTTCGGGGGAAATGTCATCTCTGGGGAAGCCCCATGTGTAATTCAAATGCTATGTGTTTCTTTTCTCCAGGGAGAGACGACTTACATCCCAAACTCTGCTCTCACTAGAACCGCCTCGTTCCCCTGCGTGAGCGACTGTGAACCTAATTAAGCCGTTAAGCAGTCATCCTGCAGGAATGTTTTGAAACCAGTTCCAACTTCCAACCGATGATTCTGGAGAGCGGTGCTCTACGACCTTTGGTTCCGACTGTGTTGGGGGTGGGGGGTATGAATGAAGGCTGTGAATATGAAGGAAGGCGTTGAATATAATGTGAATATGTCTGTTATATGAAAAATGCTCCGCTGTGGGATATCACAAAGTATAACGTATAAACCCTAGGCTTTTTAAAAAAAATATTAAATGTGTATCATTGGGAACGTGTCTGACAAGATTAACTCTCCTCTATAGTTGTTCAGACCAGCTGTTATGTTGTTTGTTGAGATAGGGCGTCCAAAACAAGCAACATAATGTAATAGCAACGAATTTCGGTCATTTGTCATGCAGCAGTGCGGTTAATTCAACATAACTTGGTAGGGAGTGGCAGCAGTATCACTGTTAATTGAATGAAAACCCAGTCAGTTGCAGTTATCAAAACACAGAAGGGTACTTAAAAAAAAAAAAAAAAAAACAATGTTCTGATTTGGATAAGGGGAGGGGGGCGGGTTTTAATCAGCATAGTTGTCAGGGTACTATTGCATCACTGTTGACAAGTTTACATAGAACTGTGAGTCAGAAAACCGGCAGATATGGATGAACTCCTTTCATGAAATTGCATAAATGTACAATACTGTATTTATTTGGCAAAAAGTGTAGAATTAGTTCAGACCTATAGGTTTTATAGAATGAAATATTTAAGGGCTGTCTCAATAAATAAATACAAATTAACTGAGCAACAGTGTATTTTAGCCTTTTTGAATGAAATGCAGAATTCGTGGAATTCAGTTATAAACTAAAACATTTAACGGCTTTCCCAAAAAAATTATAAGGAGTAGATCCCTGTAATCATGTATTTGACCAATGTATTTTTCTTTATTAAATGCAGGAATATTTTGCAGAGAGAGAGAGCTAAAATGCTCATTTAACTTGGGCCTTAAACCCTGTATAAAACATTATGTTAAATTGTGTTTACTGCTGTGAATCCAAAATGTTACTGCACACATTTTGACACAATAAAGAGCTGTAGTGTCGAACACCTTATCCTGTGTTTTGCAGATCACCTTGAGCTATGCAGTGTGGTGAGCACAGGGTGCAGAGTGGTGAAATCATGTAGTCATGTAGTCTGAACTACCGGTATATATATTTGTGTAGAAACAATTGTGTCGTGTCATCAATGAATTGCTAGCCGGCATTCCGATTTCACCGCTTGAAGTGTTAGGATAAGTTCACCTGTAAATCTGCGTAAGACATTTGGTATCCACCTTACACTTTCCCAAACCCACAAAAATGTAGATCCACACATTGTCTTGAAATCATATATATTTCAGTCATTTATATTTCTTTACAATCAAAAAAGGGCAAAATATTTTATAGTCAGAATATACCCTTAATTGCTACATGTCAAAAAGACATTTTGAAAGCCTTTACTAGTGCAGTACCACATGTGTATCTTTACTTCGAATTGTAAAGATAGGCATAAATGTTTAACATACATTTGAGTGTGTGTTTACAGCTCTCGCAGGGACTGTTAAATTATTAAACAATTAAATGTTTTAATGCCATTTTGCCACAAAAAAGCCACACTTTCCATTGAGGAAAAGTGGTACATTCGGTATAATTGTAGGATATAATAAATTAAGTACAATTTTAGATGCATAACACATGAACTAAGACACACAAAAGGATGCTGAATACAATGCTGAATGAATTAGCCTGTGCACTCCGTTTAGGTACAGCCACTTAAAACACCCTGTCCACATAGCTAGTCATCCTCAGAACTTTACCCTTAAGTTATTGAGAGTTGCCATCGGTGAAGCAGCGTTAAAAACAGAAAATCAGTTTTAGTTTGTAAAAATTAGGCTTTTTCTGGTTTGGTGTAAGCCACTGAAGGTTATTCTACCAGCATGACTGAATGATTCACTATGGCAGAGTTGAATTCCTGAAGTGAAGGGTTAGTACCACCTCATTTGAACCTTGCACATGTTATGAAGTACAGGGTAGCAAGTTGAACACTAAATAAGGTACAAACATATTCCAAACAACATTCAAATACAATACCATGGCATATGTTGAAGAGAATGAAAGTCTGTGTGATTTATCAGTACAAATACTGACTCGACCGTGAGATGGAGTTAATGTGGGGTCATTTTTGTGGACCAGTGCCAAACGACATTAAAGAACAACACAATAGTGTGTGTTACATGATATGGGACTGTACCGGAACACTGCTGGATTATTAGAAATACTGACTCAACCAAAAACATTTGAGAATGGGAAATGACTGAAATGGGGTAATTCATATGACCCCTGCTGACCGGTCACTGTGTCATATAAATACCACTGGTCTCTAGCACTGGGCAAAAAACATCACTGGTCTTTTAACCTCATCATCTTTGCTTACCAACCATCAGGCTACTGTTAGGAAATCCCATGGTCTCCCCTTTTAGTCTGAGATCAAGTGAACTTTAAACAGTCACAACAGCTTATCCTTGCTCTTCAATCATTTCAAATATTTTTGTGCACCTCTTTTGGTGCATTTCATTAGAAAGTCCTGACACTTCCTTATCGCAACCATCCAGACCATTGCACAGTTTCCATTATTTAGCTTGTCAGCATGAGCTGCTCAATTGAGGAACAAGGCACTCAAGGTTGCTATGTAGCATTACTTTTAACAAGAGAGTCGCCTTCACTGCTATTTTCACTTAAAAAAAAAATGGTTTCTCTTAAAAACCTTGCCTGTACCAAAGCTACGAAGCCTGTGCATGTTCAGCTTATTGTCTACTGGCACCAAGCTCTTTTTTCCCCCGTGGGAACATAAAACAGTAAAGCACTTTTATGGTGATGCATAGAAAGCAAATATATCACACACCCATCCAGACTTGCATAAACAAGATGAATGTGGCAAAGAACATGAAGATGGATAGATGCTGTGTGAGTGGATGATGAACTGGATGAGGGGAGGAGAGGAGAGGAGAGGAGAGGAGAGGGAGTGGATGATGAACTGGATGAGGGGAGGAGAGGAGAGGAGAGGAGAGGAGAGGAGAGGAGAGGAGAGGAGAGGAGAGGAGAGGGAGTGGATGATGAACTGGATGAGGGGAGGAGAGGAGAGGAGAGGAGAGGAGAGGGAGTGGATGATGAACTGGATGAGGGGAGGAGAGGACAGGAGAAGAGAGGATGGCGCTTTAGAAACCCAGGGGGTGAGGGGAGACCACCCCTCCGTTCTCGACCACGGCCTTAGAGATGGCCCTCAAGTTCTTGAAGGTCTGCTTCGAGGTGCTTGACCTCAGGAACCCGATGTCCTGCAGGATGCGATCGTGAGCCTGTCAGAGGAAAAGCAGACCAGAAAGGAGGGATGAGCAGGAGGAGAGGGAAAGAGGAAGACAGAAGAGGATGACACAGAAGAGAGTAAAACAATGAAGAGCGAAGAGACAAGGCAGCATCGACACAGAAAGATCGAGAGTTGGAAGAAAAAAAAAAAAAAAGAAAGAGAGCGAGGAAGAACATTAAAGGAAGATGTCGATATGAATAGCACGAGGGTGAGCATGGGGTGGAGAGATGTGCACACTCACCTCCGTGCACCATGTCTCACACAGCATCTTCTCGTGCTGGGCAGAGGGATGCCCCTGCTCCAGGGAGCGGGAAGCCCTGTAGAAGGCAAGACAGGGAGAGACAGTTTTACTAGCGTTATGTTCGATGTTAATCAATGTTATGCTCAGCATAAACTATCCAGTTAAATGTCTATTTTTACGAAGTGACTGGTGGTACGGCATTCCATGGCGCTAAAATAAGATTAGAAGAACAATCTAATTCCGTAGCAACAATATACTGACTACAGTTTCCGTTGCCGGTGCCTTATTTTTAATGATTATCCAACGAGGCATCCAGACACTATATGATGTGAAGCTTGTGTACTGACATACAATTCTAAATTGAGATAATTGTGTACCGACATACAATGTTAATTAAAATAATTGAATTTAAATTATACTTAATAAGACAGACCTTATGTGCATACAGGTGTTTGCATCTGCATGTAGATTACCTGGACAGGACCACCACCATGGCATACAGGTCAATGGCACAGTCTGCCACTCTCTTCAGCACGAACTGCTCATCTTAGAAGCAAAAGAGGAAGAGGAAGTGTCAAGTGAGAAGCAGTCCTGTTCTTAGCCATGTCATGTCTCATCATCATCATCAGGTCTTAGCATAACCACATTACATAACACTGGTCAGTATAAGGGGGCAGAGGTACTTTGTGGTTATTAGGATTAGTATTCTGGTTGAGGGCCTTTGCACTTTATGTATAGTGTAGACGTGTGTGTGTGTGTTTGTTTCTCATCACCATTAAGCACATATACGCGTATGAGGCAGCCAGGCTCTGCCCACTCACTTTGTCTCTTTTCTTCCCCTCCTAGTCTAGACTGTCTCTGCTGTGGGATACTGCCCTAGTCACTGTGCCCTCTGCCTACACCTACCCACCCCCAGTTTAATTGCTCTACTTACCCTTGTATTAGTAACCTTACGAGCACACTGTTTACCCACTAAGCTGTTCTACAATACTCTCCCCATCTTATCCACTATCAATTTTGTATGCATCATGTATACGCCACCTTATGTTTGACGCCCCCCCACCACCACCACCTCCCACCCCGCTTATGAGCCAAGGTTCTGCTCAAGGTCTCTTCCTGTTCTTCCTTGCTCCAGGGGGGTTCAGGCCCTGGGCTCGGTAAAGTGCCCTGAAACCATTTTGAATTTCAATTGACAACAAAATTGAATCGAATTGTATAGTTTGTGTGGGTGATCTCCTGAAGGATCTTACCAATGATCTTCTTGCCATGTTTGAGGAGCAGCTCCTCAACCACAGTGCCAAACTGCTCAATAACTTTAACAGTCTATGGAAAAATAAAAAACAAAAAAGGACTGTTTTCATCACATGAAAAGACAAATCAATCTACTAAGCAAGAAGCTAGCTTTGAAGGCACACTCAGCCTGAGATACAACTACACTGGTAAATCACCGGTTGGGATTGCTATTAAGAAATATCAACCTGCGTTCAGGGTGTTCTGTCATCAAATGCATTAACTGAAATGGCTCAATTACCACTAGTGATAGCCATTCCACATAAATACAGACATACTTCTACATGTCTACAACTTCAAAGGTATTCATCAAGTACAGCTATGTTGCACCAAATGCTTCTGTGGCAAATCTAGATTTCACATGCATGAGCCACCACAGCTGAGGCTGGCAAAAATAAATGTGCACCAAAGATAAAAAGGCTCTCCTGGCAAGGGGAAGGTTAGGTTATCCTACTTCCTTGTCCTATTTAATTCAGTGTTGCAATTCCTCAAAATAGACAGTGGAAAAAAACAATCTGCTACTATGGAACTGCTCTTTCAAGCTTGTTTGTTTCACAATGTCCGCCAGGGGCAATGGCTCACCAAATCTCCGCTGTGAGTCAAGTCTGGATGGATGTTTCCCTGGAGAGTCAACCCAGTTCCCAGCCCAGCCTTCCTGCAGAGTGGAACAGTGGGGCGGGTTCAGACATACTGCTGTCTAAGCACTCTGTGCCTGTTAACTGGTGAGCATGCTAGTCAGCTACAAAGTGTAACATATAGCCACATCAATCAATTCCAAAAGCCACATTTATTTACAATATTAGAAATAGAGTGCTCTGAGCGGAGCGATAGTGTATGAATCTAAAGTAAATACAGTAAGAAGAAGAAGAACAAGAAGAACAAGAAGAACAAGAAGAAGAACAAGAAGAAGAAGAAGATTATTTCGTTTCCTGTAAGCTAGTTGGATGCTTTGATGTGAAGATGCAAAGCACTGTTTTCAGAAACGGATCACAACTCGCACTCTCACCTCCTTGCCCTCTTGGTGACTTCGCCTGTGAGGAGTGCAATGTTCCCAAAGGGGCTTTTCAGCGCTTTCTGCAAACTCTTCAGCTGGTTACCGGCATTCTGTACGACAGGAAACCCAATATGACTGTATTGGCCTCAATGCTGACACAGTAGTCAGACAACCTTGGAGTTCTGAACAACCACCATTACCTGGAAACCGTTGAGGGCCACAAAGAGCCGCAGGATGTCATTAGTGCCCTCAAAGATCCGGAAGATTCTCAGATCCCTCAAGACTCTTTCTACGCCAGCATCCTGCACAGGCAGAATGTTAGTGACACCCACATCTCATCATATGACTTACCATCAATGGACAACAGGTAAACACAAGCCTTGAGTCAAGGTTTGCTGACTTATGCACATTTACTTCTCAAGGGGATGGCAACCTTATGTGGCAGACAAGTCATTAAATAATACCCACCGCTACTATTCTGGGATGGATTCAGGGCAACATGAAATTCAATATTATTGCAATACACAACACTTGCCGTGAAAATGCATCCTCTTGAAATGCACTTGAAATGCATGCTGATCTCAACATTTTTAATTCCTGATCAACACAGAAACATTCAACATTGTGGTAGTTCAAATTGCTCTAATAGTAAACTGGAAAGTCAGACTATGCCCGGTTTTTGTTACACATTGCACAAAATGCAGAGCTCAAATAAATAACAACAATAATAATAACTAGAAGGGCACTCACAAAGCGTAGAACGGCAAGGCCAAATGCCCTATCTCGCAATGTTAATGAAAGTTAAACTAAATTTGACGATCCGCTCCAAAATGTAATGGGTTTTTCTCTGGCCCACCAACATTCATGAAAATTGGGCCAGTAGCTTGACGGAGGTCATAATAATATTAATAATAATATTAATAATAATAACTAAAAAACAGTGGAGAGGTAGTGTGGATATCCCAAAGACAATTTTTTTTTTCTTGCTTCCAAATTCAAGGGCTCGATATTTCTACATTTCAGGCGGTCAATACCAGAAAGATCTGCAAGATCAAGCATTCTGGCGGGAGTCCTGTGCACATACACACGCACACACACACACACACACACACACACACACACACACACACAAACAAACAAACAAACACACACACGCTCATACACACACGCACACACACACACACACACACACACACAAACTCATACACACACGCTCACACACACGCACGCACACACCCACACACACGCTCATACACACACGCACAGAAGAGGAAGCCGCCTCGCTGCAAGACAGGAGCATCTCTCACATCTGAAAATAAACGCGCTGACTCATTTAGTCTCTGGAGCTGACTTCTTCACTTCTTCACGGCTGGGGCTACTGATGGGAACCCGGCTGGCTGTGAGGAGTTTTGCTGTGTGTGCCTTTCTGTGCTGCATGGGCCCATAAGGAGCCTGGCTGGGGATGCACGCTGCACCCAGCACATCCGCCACCAAAACAAAAAACCCAACAGGTTACTTGCACCCCACTAGTTTGAGTGCTCTTCAATCCCCTGGCAATTTTGCAAGAGTAGCACGGCAACACCAACAATTTCTCAACAAGTTCCAGCTTTACATCATTATACCATCCAGCAGTGGATTTTGAAATAGTATTGTCACTTGGCCACTTCCTACAACTGCCCCTCACAGAGAAGTGTGAGTGGTGAATGGTCAGTCACTTTCTCAACATAGCGTTTCATTTCGCATATAAAAGGCTTGCGGACAAGGCAGACACAAACCATACACATTACAGGGGAGTCCTTTGTGATTCATTAGGTGTGTAGCGAAGTCAGATGTGTCCAAAAGGACCAGAATGCAATAGGGGAGGATTTTTAATCACCCACCTTCATGAAGCCCATTCCTCCCATGATCTGAATACACTCATCAGTTACGATCCAAGCAGCCTCCTGCAAAAACACACACACACACACACACACACAAAACAAACAAACAAACAAACAAACAACCATGAAACACCACTAAGAGAAGCTACAATCACATCGGACGTGAAACTGTCCCATAAAACAACTCCAGAGAGAATGCTTATTGTGCTAGAAAGTGCTAGATTGGATGTGATGTTGAAATTCCTTGTGCAGTTATTTATGTTGCTAAACACAAAAACCCACACCATTCTATTGTATTCATCTATCGCTATGCTAACAGAGGGTAAAAAAGACAAAATATAATGAAACAATGTTTGAAAATATAATTTAAAAAAATACTTATTTATTCTACTTTTTTGTTTCAACATTTAACATAATGCTATTTTGTTGCCTTTATCTGTAATATCTCAGGTGTTTCTCCATGGTACCGTTTCATCATTACATTTTTACTTTGACCTTTAACTGATCTTAAAAACTGCCTTTATTTATATGAAAAGGAACATTTAAAAAATCAATCAGTTCAAACAACTGTGAAACATATCCCATTGCAAGCACACAACTCAGCTATATGTAAGGTAATGTAATGCTCTCAGAAAAGCATTCCGAACTACCGTTTCTAAGAATCCCCGTTTCAGAAACTGCAGAAGAACAAAGTCACTTACGGAGGCATAGATCTTACTGATGGCTGCCTCGATCTGAAAGTCGGCGGCTCCACTGTCCATGTTACCGCTGATCATGTAGGCCATAGACTGAGAGAGTAAAAGTTCGCACAAGAAAGAAAGAAAGGAAGAAGAATGGAAAAGAAGTCAGTTTGAACCACTACCTCACTTTTGACTGTGATTAGAAAAAGGTAACCAAAGGCATAACATCAGGATGGGACAGAGCTCTCAGGGGGACATTTACCAAGTGTCTTCCACTTGTATCTGAAGGAGAGTTCAGTGCAACAGAGTTTATAATGATTGACAATAACCAATAATCCAATGAATCTTATATTCATTTGTATTTGTTGCCTTTTAATTAGACTTGTGTAAGGGTCTCTGGTTGAATGTTCTGCCGTGTGGAATGCCCTAGAGAGGTATGAGTAGGGTTGGGTACCGAGAACCGGTACCAATATGGAACCGGTTCCAATACAACCGGTACCTACCCGGACCGAAATGCAACGCAGATTTCGGTGCTTCATTTCGGTGCCTGAGCCAATTGAACACGGTCGCTAGGCAGATTCCTTGGGGCACATGTAAAACTGCCCCAGCTCCCAATGTAAACTTTGTCCTGTGTCGCTCACGCTCATTGGTGTTTTCATAGCAACAGTCTTATGACAGTGAAGAGCAGGCAGCATTTCACAGAGCAAGCACAAACAGAACTAGCCATCAACCTTTTAACAGAGAAAATACCGAAAGCTAAACGGTCAAAAGTGTGGCTGTATTTCGCACAAAAAGATTCAAACATCGCGACGTGCAGCAAATGCAACAAAATAATTGCGTGAAAAGAGGGGAGAGAAGGCAAGAGTCAACGGCAGATCAGCAACCGAAGACTGAAAAATAAACGAGATGACAGCTAAACTACCAACGGTAGTCTCTTAAAGGGGCAGTACACATTTTCTCGTACTCAGTGTGTTCAAGTAACAAGATTAACTATGAACAAGATAGAAAAGATAGGTATAAACAAATCATAAAATGGTGAAATTTCATGAAATAAATGCAAACAAAATAATACATTTTTGACTCCAAAGGCAAATATGCTCATATTTTTGCAAAAGAAGTTTGAAGCTGTTTTATTTATTTATTTATATGTATTTAAGTATACTATAAACTGTTGTTTACAGTTAATATAATGTTCATAATTTGAAGTTAAAAAGTTTGAAGCTGTAGTTGGAAGCCAAGTGTTTTGTATGTATTTATATTTATAATATACTTTAAACAGTTAATATATTGTTCAATTTGAAGAAAAAAGCCTTTCTTTAATGTCGTCAATCGTCGCTTTGTGCTTTAAAAAAAAAAAAGTATCGGTTCCGGCACCGTTTAGGCACCGGTATCGTTTTAAAAGTATCGATTATGTACCGGTATCGGATAAAAACCAAACGATACCCATCCCTAGGTATGAGGCCATAAGTGTCCTAATCATCTCTCCTCTCAGGTCATATCAAAGTGGGATTGTGTTCCTTATACCCCCTCCACCATGGATACAGGCCTCTGAGACATTTGCTCACAGCTGGATCTAATCAACAACTTCCCACGTGAACCAACATTGTAGTGTTTCCCATCTCAGAGGAGACAGACTGATATATATTCATGTAGGGTCGGGGCTATAGGTTGACAGCCCTTGGACTGTTTCAAGGTCTAATCAGAGACAATGGTGAATCTGCCGAGTGAAACTCTCCCCCTTGATGCACATCAATGGAAGAATAAAGCCTGACTGAATCTCCACCAATCTTTTGGTACTAAAAAAATACCAACATATACATTTTTTGGTACCGTCTTGTTTGTTGCCCACAAGTAGAATACAGAGTGGTTGCTAGTAGAGTATTTGTGGTTTTGTTGCGTTTTGTCTCTTTTTACACCTTTGCATCCTCTTGTTGTTAACACAAGCAGTCGTAGCTGATCAAATCAAGATCAAGCTTATACCCTCCATCAGCATTTTCTTCCCCACAGAAAGTATGAAAAACGAGAATCAGTTACTAAGATGAACCGGATAGATGAACCAAATAAGGCCCAGAATCAGACGACGCATTTTTCTCTGTGTGTGTGTGTGTGTGTGTGTGTGTGTGTGTGTGTGTGTGTGTGTAGGGCCAATGCTTTTCCGGAAAACGGACGGAATTCACGGAATGTACCCTTTGAAACCGAATTGCAACTTTCAGACGGAAACATCATTTTGTGCATACAGATTGCCCAAATTCCCCTGTAAAATACAGGCTGTATTTCTTTCAAATAAACACAACAACGATTGCAACGATGAACAAACATTAATTAAAGAACAAAACCTCGGTGACGTATTGCATCATGGCCATGCGTGCCACCTTCTCCTGGATGGCGCCGTAATTGTGGATCTTGTTGCCGAACTGTGTGCGGTTGGCAGCGTGATCCACCTGGTGACAAATTCATCAGAGAGAGAGGAGGGGAGAAGAGAACAGAGAAATAGATGGTATTAAACCAGCAGCACAAACAAACTCACACATACATATATTTATACACACAGACAGACACACACGGCTAGCGGCTGATTGGCATAATAAATGACTGAGGGAAGAAGGCCTGAGTGAAAGGAGTTTTTGTATCTCACACACACACACACACACACACACAAACACAAACAAACACACAAACACGCACAAACGCACTTCATTTAGGCGTATATTTCCTGAGCAGAGAGCTGTGGTGTGAGCAGTGAGCAGTGGTTTCAGAGCAAGCACTGACCCAGATGCATGTTATTTGTGAGTGATGGGTTTGTCAAAGTGCACCGAAAAGTGAATGGTCTTTGATCTTTATCAAAACCAGTCATCTACTTGGCCTACTGAGGTTGTGCTAGTAATAGTTTGACATGTATTGCCAGCCACGATGAAGAACAAAGTGCAATCTTCATTGAATTGAGTTTTTAAATAATTTGTTGATAAAGTAATCATTTACAATGCATACAATATATAGAAATATATGTATATAGAATGGTAAATTGCTGTCAATCTGCCTTTATAGCTCTGTGAGTTTTTGTCCTAGAAACACCCCCAGAAACCTTTAATCTTCTACATATATGCCACTTGTGCTTGAATGTTTTTAGTAAGGGGAAATATACAAAAACATCAAGGCATGTGAGACTTCCTAAAAATGTCGAAAAGGCCTCGGCCTCCTAAGGGTTTTAACACTGACAGCAACATCAAATTCTGTCCTTTATGCTTGCTCTCTGAGTAATGGAACTACACCTACAGCATGTTCTATCCGCCCACTATGGTCTACCAAGAGAATGGAACCTTAACAATGATGCCACAGCGTATGGTTCCGTCTCTCAAACCACACTCTCTCGAAACAGCACACAAGGCTGTAACAGATTCTCAGACTCCTTATAGGGGTCAAACTGGAGTGTTCTCTCGGCCACTGTGAGTGAGGACCCTGCAAAAGAACAACAAAGCAATCAAGTAGCCTTCAAAAGAGGAGCCGTACACTACACACACCTGGGTACAGCACATTGCCAAACCCAGTTACAAAAGCCCACCTAGTTTCTACAACTTTAAATAAACAAAAACAATAGAAGAACATGGTAGTAGTGGACCAACTCAATAGACAGATGCAGATGATGCTATTTCCCATAAATAGTCAAAAACGGCCAAATTATCTTCAGAAACGAAAGCAAAAGTCTGCGCTACTCCTTCTCTTTTGACTGAAATGTTTGCAGGCTAGCCCTCTAATATACTATCAGCCACACAAGACAATACAAGTACCCTTTATTGACAGTATAGGCTTATATGTACACATAGGATGCCTCCCCAGCACTGTGCCGTTTTGCTCCGCCAAACTTCAGAGGCGTTGAGAAATACCCCTCTGAAAAAACCCTCAGAGTTTAGCCTTCTCAAGAAATGCACAACGTGCACAGACTGCGCGCGAGAAAACAAGAAACGAGGACAAAGAGTGAGTGGAAAATTAGAGTGCGGAGAGAGAGTGTTTGTATTGTATTTATATAAAACAAGAACAAAAGCACTACTAATAAAACCTCTATTTACACCATAATATATTGCTGACTCTCAATACATGTGTATTGGCATCTGCGTTGGTCACATGGTCAGTCAGAGTGAAAAAGAGTGTGATTATATAAATATACCATGGTATTTATACGCATCTCTCTGTGGTCAGAGATGAAAAGGGCAAAAGAAGCCTGACAGATAGGTGCGAGATAGAAAAAGAGAGAGAGAGAATCAGACTGATTTAGACTGAGCGAACAAAGAGAGAAGGGAGAGAGAGGAAGAGATAGAGAGAGAGAGAGAGAGAGAGAGAGAGAGAGAGAGAGAGAGAACAAAAACATGCACCCCTCAGCCACCCCCCCACCCGCAAACCTCTTCGGTCTCTCACTCTGCACCAGACAATAATGGAAACATTACCAAACAAATACACACACATACTGTATACAGCCTAAAGAAATACACACCCCTATCCAGGCAAGAAACGCCACCTGGTGCAAAAACCACAAACACAACTAATGTGATGTCAGCTAATTCACTACCTGGGCCCAAGTATAAGAAGTATAAGAAATAAATTGGAGAACATTTAAAAGTCAATTTAAAAGTAACACGAAAGTAAAAAGTCACTAAAATAGACATTGAGGATACTAGTAGGGTGTATGGACAGTTGCACATGACACACACACACACACACACACACACACACACACACACACACACACACACACACACACACACACACACACACACACACACACACACACACACTAAATAACCTATTGCCTGGATCAAGGTCAGTGGACATAACACGCATGCACACCAAAATGTTCAGACAGATGGAGCCAGGCACGTGCACAGACATTTTGGGGGGCAGGTGCTCAAACCCGAAAAAAGGGCACCCATCGCCAAAATTATGGCAAGCAGGAGAAGGTCGGAGAGTCTTTCTTCCCCACAGAGACTCCTGAGCCTGTTCTTTATTATCTTTCTTGGCATTATGCTGCAAATTATGTAAATGAGATAAATCAATGTTGTGCATAATAATCAAGAGTGACTGACATAATCTCTATAAAGCTGACAACAGAGTAGCCTACACACTCACTTTTTTATTTTTTTACTGTTTTCTGACAGAGTTGAAGCATAAACAGCATTCCACTAATAATATACCACAATATACCTCAACAGACTTTAATGTAGCTCAACTTAAGATCTACCTTTCATTTCAATCATTACGCTTTTAAATGAAACAAAACTAGTGAACTTGTCTTATTTGTAGAACAGTAAAGCTGCCTTTAAATTATCTGCCTGCCTGCCTGTATCTCCCTCCCTCTCTCTCTCTCTCTTCATTTAACATGACAAACGTCAGTAAACAGCTGGACAAGGCTTTGAAATCACGGATTTCGTGAGTTTTTTTGTTTGTTTATTTTTTAGGAAACGTCGGACCAGTTGCGACGTAATGTTTTCAGCGGCGCTAATGTTGTGGTTAATTTATCACCAAACAACGTCGGGGGATTGCACAAACACCATCATTACCTGTTTGTCTGATACTGCGGGTCAGAGAAGAAATAGGCTGCACCTGTTTGGCCTGGCGCTCAGCACTGCATGAGCACTAAGTGGAGGAGGAGGAGGGAGGGGCGCGGCGGGGGCATGTGAGCGCGGCGGAGAATGTCGGGGCGAAATTCTCACAAGAACTCAAATAAATGCCCCGTCAGATACACAAAAACACATTTGGGGGGAATTGATGACATAGATAGTCATTTTTATTCTAAAATACTGATGAATGAAGAAAAAATTGGGCTCCAGCAGAAAGGGCACTTTTCTCATCCAGGGCAAAAGGGCAGATGCTTGAGCACCACTAGGGGTCTATCTGTGCACATGCCTGAGTGGAGAATTCGCCCTGCCCCTAATAAATACACATGCATTCACAGAAAACCAACATACCGACACACACACACAAACCAAAACATACACAAACACAGGCTCACATCCACATGAACAATACATACATATACAGAAACATCCACACACATACACTTGTTCTATCTAAATACTTGCTACCACCATATTTTCCCCCATATATTCAGAGGGTGACACTTATTCAAGCATTGGGCCTAATTTGTCATGCACTAAAGGAAAGCACCATCCGGCTGAGACAAAAAGCGCCACCCATCGAGTATCATTTGTTACTGATAAGGCCTCTGTTTCAAAGAAAACCAACCCGTTTACCGTAAACCACTGTGCATCACGCGGAGAAAGGAGACTTGTGTTTATGTGCATTTGTCTGTGGTCGGGGCGAGGGCAGACTTCATAGCACACCAGGGAAGATGTCACCTGCCACTGCAAGATGAGTCAAAGTGTGTGTGAGTGTGTAGGGGGGATTTCACCTGCCACTCTGAGATGGGTGTGTGTGTGTGTGTGTGTGTGTGTGTGTGTGTGTGTGTGTGTGTGTGTGTGTGTGTGAGTGTGTAGGGGGGATTTCACCTGCCACTCTGAGATGGGTGTGTGAGTGTGTATGTGTGTGTGTGTGTGTGTGTGTGTGTGTGTGTGTGTGTGTGTGAGTGTGTGTGTGGGGGATTTCCCTATCTGCTGCTGTCTCCCCTGCAACAGGAAATGTTGAGGCCCTGAGTGCTCGCTGTGGAAGCAGGGCGCGTGGCTCAATAATACGCTTTTACCAAAGGCAGGAGGAAACGAGACAACCAGACCAGTTCCACAGAAGAGGGAGGGGGAGTAGAAAGGCGGTGGGGTCGGGTGGGGTGGGGGAGGGAGACTGTTGCCGCCATCAAAGAGGCAGAGAGCGCTGTTTTTAAGGCGGAGTACGTTTCGATTCAGATGAAATCTGATGCAATGTAATAAGTAATCTACAACATCTCAATAGACAATGTGACACTTACTCTTTATCCCATTGATTTTAAAACAGCAACCATTGCTTCAGGCCATGCAGCAAGCTAGCTAAGGAAACTTAAAAAAAAACCTTAAACAGTTTAAATGGCTTAGTTCCATAAATTAAATGATATCTAGTTATCTAGCTGACGTTACAGTCTTTTCAATTTAACCTCAGGGTGCCTGTGCAGCTTCATAAGTTTCATAAGCTTCATAAATTTCTGTCCAGCTTCATAAGCTTCATAAACTTCTGTCCAGCTTCATAAGCTTCATAAACTTCGTAAATTTCGCTGCTTGGCCCCACAATAACTAACATACGTTTATCGTAGCAGTTAATGAGCTCATACAGAGATGTTGGTTCACATTGACACAACCAAGCGACTGCCAAATGTTAAGATGATTCCGTAAGCCATAGATAGCTAGGATTGTTCACAGCTAGGCATGAGACATTGCATGTTTTACACGTCCTGCGAGGTTTGAGCGCCGTAGCATCTCGTTAATTATAGTCTGGTGGGTATACACAACACCCATTACTTTCCCTTTTCATTATTTGTATCTTTACAGTGTTTTAACTGATACATTAGCGGGTTTCATACATGAAAGGGATATAAGCTTATTGACTACTTTTACTCCACACAACCAGACATACACAAACAACCACGATTATATATCACGTGATATGTGTTGTCTGCAACATGCATGTGTGCTGGAAGACTGACAGGAAGTTCAACAAGGAAGAAAAAAATACATGTGTGGTGTGTACACACACACACACACACACACACACACACACACACACACACACACACACACACACACACACACACACACACACACACACACACACACACACAGAAGGCATGTGCTCTGCTTAAGCACATCTGTGCCACAGGAAACCAGACAAACAGACAGACACACTCTGACAGACGGATCCAAGCAGAGGGGAGCTCGAGGAGAGAAGGAGTGGGGGTTAAAGGTCAGAGGGACTCACGGCTTTGGTTATGACGCCCTTCATGGTGCCCGAGAGGGCAGCGGCCATGCCAAAGCGACCGTTGTTCAGAATGTGCATGGCCACCTTGAAGCCGCTGCCCACCTCACCCAGGACGCACTCGGCGGGCACGCGCACGTTGTCGAAGTATACCTCAGCGGTGTTGGAGGCCTTGATGCCCATCTTCTTCTCCGGAGGGCCGCTGCGGTACGAGAGAGAGGGCAGGGGTGAAGGGGTCTGCATTAGATCATGAATTGCATTTTTTGAGGCGCATCAATTCCATCAATTCCTCATCATGGACAGGGATTCAAGCCCACCACATTTGACCTGTAAATCTATGGCATGATATTCTCTTTAGTTTAATAGTTTCTCTTCTCTGGGCCAGTCCCCTTTGTGCGTACTTCTCTTGGGTGTACTTGAGTAGTCATTATTACTGCACATCAGTCATTATTACTGCACATCAGCTTGGCTTTTACAGCCCACTTCACCTGTTTCTTGGTGAAATATGCACCATGTAGCTCTGACCATCACCTCACATTAAGTCATAGCTAATCTATTTGAATAACACCACAACCACTAAATCTGTTTGAAATCAATTCTATAGTTCTAGAACACATAACACAATGTCATGTGTAACAGAACTCTACACTTTTATATTTTAATGTCTGTGATTTTAACACCATTTGAGTGAAGCTTCTACCATAGACCAATGAAAAGCGCCTGATGTTTGAGATGGGTCGGTCAGCCTCAAAATAGAGGGTAAATATGACTGCACCGCATGAAAATATACACAAAACCAAGGGACAACACATCCTTGCAAAATAATGTAATGTACTCTTAGCCAAAAGTTGCTCACTCTCACTCTAACCAGTTTTTACAAATAGGTTATTATGTTTTTTGTTTATGTTTGTATTTGTTTACAATGACACACATCAACCAGAAGTCAAGGCAGGCCTGTAAGTACTCACTGTGTCACACCCCCGAAGCTCCTCTCCACGACAAAGGCAGAGATCTTATCCTTCATCTCTCCGGTTTTCTGATCTTTCACTGGTGTCTTGGCAAAAACAGTGAATATTTCTGCCAGGCCTCCATTGCTGAAGCCAAAGGATGAGTAAAACCAGAGTAAAAATACTGTCTATGCATGTGTATTTGCTGGTTTGCACTTTGCAGTATGTACAAGTTCCTTGTAGAACATTCAGAAGAGAACCTGTTGCAAGTGTCCGCTGTATATTCCTTTCATTTTTTAAGTTTATTTTATTTTATTTACGTTTACGTTTACACGTGTATATGGTTGTATATGCCACCACTTGCACCACAGCATTCCCTGCACCATAAATTCATCTCAATTATCAACTGGATTACACTGCCCCCTAGTGGCTAATATATGTACATGTGCATGTATGTGTGTGCTGACAGCTCCTGCACAGAAACCTCAGTGTTACAGGTTAAGCCAGCTTTAAACAGACCTGCTCTCAAGAGCTTGCACTGCATCAGATGCACACACCTGATCCAGATCTTTCCTCCGTTCAGGGTGAAGTACTTCCCACAAGCGGAGCGAACCGCCGTGGTCTTAATAGAGGCAGCATCCGAGCCGCTGGCAGGCTCCGTCAGGCAGAAGGCAGCCATGTGCTCGCCTGTGGGTATGAGAATGAGAAAATGAAGAGCAGAATGAGAATGAGAACATCAGAGGAATGGGAAATGGAAGGGGAAGTTTACAGTACATCTGGAGTGAACTAACTGAAGTCCAGTGAAAATAGTCAACCTGTTACCAAAAAGCATATATTCTGTCTGTACGAAGAGCTAACACTTATAATATAATATAATTAGTGCTGTCAAACGATTAAAATATTTAATCGCGATTAATCGCATTTTTGTCATAGTTTACTCAAAATTAATCGCGATTAATCGCAATTTTTTATCTATTCTAAATGTCCCTTCATTCATTTATTTATTTTTTCCATCAGTTTATTTTTACTTTAATGCCCTTATCAACATGGAAAAGTTGTTTTATTTTATTGAAAACCAATATTGCCAAACAGGGCGGTACAAAATAAAATTATAAAGTGCACATTTCAGGTAAACAAGGACTCAGTTAAACCATGGCTTAATATTTTTAAAGCTTTTTATCATCCATTTCGCCGTATCGCGCTCACCATTCATAAAAAAAATGAACGGCGTTAAAATGGGTTTGCGTTAACGCCGTTAATAACGCGTTAAACTGACAGCACTAAATATAATATAATATACAATGATGAAGTTCCATGAACATCTCTGATCCATTTGTGAGCCTGAAACTACTGACATTGAAGGACAATGTTTAATCCATTACAAGCATGGACACGAGCCGTGACTGAAGTACCTGTAGCCAGCTTGGGAAGGTACTTCTCCTTCTGGGCAGGGGTGCCGAACAAGATAATGCCCTTGAAGCCGATGGACTGGTGGGCACCAAGGGTAATGCCAACGCCCAGATCGTGCATGCCCACAATCTCCACTAGCCTGGCATACTGGACAGACCGCAACATAAACATATATGATAACAGCATTTCCTAAGTCAACATAAACTTTATGGTGGCAGAAATTCCTAACTACCATCATACCATCATTCTTAAACCTTATAACACCTCAAAAACATTTGCATAAAATTCAAACTGGCATTTGGTCAACTTTTTGCCACATAAAGCAAATCAGGGACAGTTGGCCTTTCATAACAATATATGCCACCATGACTTTGGCACTGACTATGCCAGTACCAGTATAGGCACACCAATTCAAATCAGTGGGCCAACAATGTCACCCTGAACCCACTTCATACCAGGAGCTGGACAGCATACAGGGTAAAGGTGAGCCTTAACACACCACTTGTATTGCACTGGTAGTTGTACACTTGTAATGGATTCCTATCTGCTGCATCAATCAAAGTGTTGCTAAAAAGAGCCTGGAACCTTCTGGTACATTTTAATGTGTCCCTAGCATAGAACACTGCCATACAAGACAGATCAAGCAGTCAAAAAGATACTCAAAGCAGGAAAAGTCTCAGTGTGTGAACGAAATGTAAATAGGTTGGATATATAGGATGGATGGATAGGTCTCTGTACTTCTATGTACTGTGTAGACTAAAACAAAATGACATCTCTTTTGCCACGGAATATAATATTGGTCCTTCAAAAGAGGACAAGTGCTGGACTCCACATAGTGAAAATCAATACAAGAATGCCTTGCAAGCTCTGTGAACCAGTCTATATATAGAACAACTGGACAAGTGCAAGACAATAAAATAAAGGATCAGCTGTAAGTGATCCTGAACCAGTGGATTCACGCAGTACCCACCTGTGTGTTGGTGAGGCCCACACCTCCCAGGTCAGCAGGCACCTGCAGGCCAAAGGCCCCCATCTCCTTCAGGCCCTCCATGGTATGGTCTTCAACCTTCTCCAGAGCGTCATTCTTGGCTGGATCATTAACCTCCTACAAACACACACACACACACACGAGTTGTTATGAACACTATGTGGCTGGATTTAGCCTGTAAGGATGTAGTGGTTTAATGATTTGCCTATGCAGTACAGGAGTGAATATGCATGGAGACCAAGGCTGACGTGAAAAGATCTCAGTTTAGCCGTAGCCAAGTAATTACACATGATTGATTCAAAGATCTCTCGTAGTCCTCTGCTTTAAAAAGGAGAAATAGCACCGGCAGCCTACCTCAAAAAACTTGGAGCAGGGTCCAACAAGTTCCCTGAGGAACTGGGTCTGCTCCTCGTTCATCACTGAAACGGGACCACAGGAGGACAAGAGTCTCATTCAGAGCCATTCAGTTCTCCATAACAGACATTTCAACCACAGCCTAGACACTAACACACAGCGCAGTCACTTGGCTCCATCTCACCTGAGGGATAAGGAAACACCTGAGCAGTGCTGATCTGGCCCTTGAACATGTTCACGGCAAAAGACTTCGACTCCTAGCAAATAAGAGAGCAGTCAGTAGGTGACATGATAGTTAAATCAACTCATAAATAGTCTTGTCTAGTGTTTGTCACAGTAGTTGGTACAGTGTACAAGTGCATGGTTCTCATGGATGTGTCTGGGTACCATGTTGGCGGCCTTCTCCACTTTATCTGACTTAGTGGTGGAGTCTGCTCCCACTGCTGGCTTATCCAACACCGCCTGAACAAGGACAACAGAGAAGGAAAAAGAGTTTTAGAATGAATCAGTTAATGTTCAAAGGAATTAATGAATGTTTCTGGCCCTTGAGTTTGCATTGTAATGAGGAGAAACGTTCAGTTAATATAAAATATAATCATTAAAAACCAAGACATATACATCAGGTACCCAATTCCTAATGAAAATAAATTAGTAAGCATGTAATACTATAAGTACTTGTCAATCATCGAGCACAAAGTGCTTCACAGTAGCTATATGCTATCACACACAATAGGCTAGTTAGTAGAATTGTATGGCTACTGGGCAATTCACCAGAAACATGGAGAAGGTACAAGAATTGACACTTTATTGTACCTTGATACCAGACCATTAACTTAGGCTTTTGTTTTGTTTATGGAACGATAGAGGTAGATCATAAACATGCCTTATGAGTGTGAAAGAAAAAGGGGTTGAATTGATCAATAAACAAGGGTGGCCGAGGAAGAGGGAATAACCATAAATACATTAGAAATCTCCCAATTTAGCTAAATACCCCTCAGAGGCTAATGGTGAGGAGTTTGATGTGCTGCTCCGTTTATTTATGCCACTGTGACCCAACAGGAGGACCCAACTAGAGCAGAGAGTGAAGCCAAAGAAACAAGACCCTGTGCTCACATAGCACATCAAACACGAAACAGCATTTAATTACAGCAGCCTATAAAATGGGTCTAAGAATGAATATAAGTCACACAGGGTGGGAACAAAGAGGCTAAAATGTCAACAAAAAAAAATGACTATGCTGTCTTGAACACTTGGAATTGTCTTCGGAGTGTCCTGGTCTCAGCCTGATCTACCTTTAACCCAAATGCCCACCAATCATGTGACCTCGGGTGAACTTTTACCCACTTGCGACCAACACTGTGGTCAGCAGAGTACATGAACTCTGCATGGAGCCCAAACAGACAGCTGAGAATCTGATGTAGGAAAGCCTGCAGTGCTGTACAGTTTAGACACCCTTTTCAGAACCAATCGTAATCAGCTTCCAACCTATTTGCAAATAATCCATGTCAAAGTACAGAGTTGTTGACCTTCAGTATACAATACAGCCTACCTCTGCTGCTTGGCTGGCATAACGACGGGCATTGTGAACGGAGACGTGGGCTTCCTTTTGATGTTTCCCCCTTCAATGTAAAAGTTCACACAGCACAACGTATGTTAAAATAACAGCATAAACAGGGACAAACTACTAGTTAAAGTTAACAATAAAGTAACGTTGGCAGTGACAGCTGACACACTTGGCTAACGTTTATATTATTTCTTGCTCCGTTAAGTCGAAGGCCAAACAATACTAGCAAAACAGAACAGAAACAGCGTGGCTAACGCTGGCTTTCAACAGCACTTGAATACGAAATTAAAAGTTTCCTAGCAAGATAGGCTCACTTACCCAGGAAGAGAGTTAGGGAGCCGCAACACGCCACCGCATAGAGCGGAATTCTGGCTCATCCGTCTCAGTAGCATTTGTATTATCGGGCGAAGTTGACAAAAGGAAGAGACTGTGATCTACAAGGATAAAAACAATCCGAGCTTAGTTATGCAAAGACCTTAGGAACCAACCGTATCGCTAGGTTGCTAAGCGAAATAACTGACAGCTTCGACTGGCAGGGTTGTCCTCAATTGACTGCACGGAAGCAGGTGGTACAAAGCTAAGTATCAAGGATGTTCAAACCGATTTCGTATGTCTTCTGCTAAACAAATACCACTCCTGTTAACTGTCCACTTTGGGATATTTCACATATGATGGAGTCATAAGTACAACTCAATATCACGCAGTTGGAATTCCCAATGAACATTCGAACCAGCTAACCCAACTCAACCAAAACATTGACCGAAGGATATCTTACCCCTGTAGATGGCGCCAGCTAAGCTTCACACTTCACACTTCAAGGACGCACGTCCACACGGAACAACATTGGAGGGATGTGCCGCATTGGACGAGATACACAGTCACTGTTGGCTCTAAGTAAACTGAATTTGGCCTGATTTTTTTATTTTTATTATGACCCCCAATACTGTTAATGATGCTAAATATTATTTATGATGTCACTGAATGACGAAACAAACATTTGGAAAAGTGAGCTATAATAAGCCTTATAATAAGTAATTAGTCTAGAGGTCGCTGTAGGGTAATTTCAGAGAGGGCATGTCATGGCCAAATTGTATGTCGTAGATCGTTAAGACAAGTAGGCACGCTTGACTATCTTGCGGTGTCACGGCTCCTTATAAGATTAAAAACGTTGCCTGTCGGCAGGCCTAATTTATGTAATGAGGAACTGCGACGAACGCTGCATTTTGGTAGCCTAAGTAGATAACAAATGGATCAAAGTATAGACTGAGTAACTAACCGTTTCTCACGCACATAGGCCTATTCTAAACTCGGAAACAAGTTTGGAAATGTGTGGTTGGTCGATTATTTCTCTGTTTTTTACAATGCTGATTTGCAGAGATATTATGGCAAATTTTACTTGGCCGCTACCCATCAGCTATGCTGCTCATCCCACAAATGCATGATTCTTACAAGTTGGACATCATTGTAAAGGTAAATAAACAGGTTTTTCCAATGATATACAATACAATGCCAATTAGCAAAATAATCAGACATAAATTTCCAAACTTTTATATTTGCTATGTCTACCAGTTAGTGGCCCAACCTATCTCCCTAAATTGGCATGGGTAGAAGGATGTCCCGCAATGAGGACATGTCAGTGTTATATATGTACCATTTGCCATACATCTAGGTCTTAGCCTACACGAACAGGCACACAGCAGCCTAACAACACATTCGGACCTGTTTTGATCCTCATGAAAACATGCAGTCCCTTTGATTCCAAACTGTAATTCTTTGTTGTGGGTTCGGTGAATCAGTGATTCGTTCAGTGCAAGTGTAACGGGTTTAATCGGTCCATGTGTAAAATCCTGCATAGATGAGCTCCGCGACTTTTATTTAGTGTTTGTAAATACATTGCAGATAGGTCAGGCCAATAGCGGGTCCACTAAATCAATTATTGACATTATTATCCTGTCGTGTTTCATTTCATTAATTCTAAATAATATGCATAAACTGTAATATAATTCACGTTTTACCTCCATTTATACTAATCGTAACCAGATTGTCCCATGCCCTTTACAAACACTTCCTTGTATGCTGCTGACCAATATTGTTCAATACATTGTTTGTCTCGTGCATGACTTAACTTTTACTCGTTGGCATGGCTACTGAAAGGTCGCGATCAAGATGACTAGGCGTGGCCAGTAACGCCATTCTCAGGTTTTTAGATGTAATACCTTGGTATGGCCACTAGAGTGTAATGTTTTACCGTTGAATGAGAACTGTTTAGCGTGAATGTTATTGAAAATGGTTGGAGTAGAATTTCTATGCCGTATATTTATTTCACGTTGTATTCAAATGTTTTCAATATTTGGCTTGTGTAGATATGACATTTACCCCACTATATGATCACAGCATAAGAATATGTACGTATTACATAGCCTACAGGTTGGAAATCGAAGTAGGCTATTTGCCCCATACACTTACACATTCACACTTCATATTTTTTACTAGTTGCCTAGATGCACTTATTGGAGCGGTAATACAATAGTAATAATTTTAGTAAATGTAGTAACCTGTAATATGAAAGTATTGTATTGTATTGTAACCCTAGAAGCAGGAAGAGAGACTAGGCCTACTACTGCAAGTGGACCAGGTTGCTACATGCCCTTTCAAACACTGCGTGCTGCTGACCAATTATACAGCTCAATAAATGAGGCCTTCACCATCCTCCATCTGAGTCCTGCGTACTGGCGGACGGCGTGGGTCTGTCCTATTTACACACCTGATGTTACAGTGGTTACGGGTTCAAGTCCAATATGGAACAACAGTGATAGTCTACACAACGCAGGTTTCACAAGCCTTAAAATTGATTAGGCCTCTACAACCGTTTTTGTCCCATCTCTTTCATTTTCCATGCCATGCTGACTTGGAGTCGTAAGATTAGGCTATCTACTTAATCGATGTGTTTAAAGAACAACATGCCTAGGCTATAAAGAGGAAGTGAAACTTCAAAACCCTCTCAACCATCAGCTGACTCTGATATGATGCACGCTAAACAAAGGCATATGTGCCACCAACTTCTCTGTATAGTCACATGAAATGTTTGGCATATCACTTTTTTCGAGCGTTCATTGTCGGCCGGCTAAAACATTTAAGTGGGTCTTTCCGAAGTGTGAATGACTGAAACGACACTTGTCAAAATCACTAGGCAGCCATTCTCAAATTACTTTAAAAAAAAAGTAAACTGAACTGAGGTTGTCCAAAAATCTCCCGTTGCGTCAGCGTCTCTAGCGACATAGCCAGCTATTACTTATTTCTATCAGTCAAGCAATTCTCGTTGTCCATGCCCTGGGTTCCACTTCCTAGATCTAGTTTAGTTTCGTTTCTCTCTCTGGATTACAGGCGTAGCTGCTTATATTCGCAGTCAATTCGTAGTCACCTCAGTGGGGAAAGTTTGCATAACCTATACGTGTTCTTCACTGTCGGGTTGTCTCTGAAGAGATCTACAAAATGAAGACTGGAATCTTTTTCCTGATCGCCATGTGTGTTTTATTCACAGGTAAAAAAAAACAGCACAAGTCCTGTTGAATCAGTTTTGGTGAAGTATTTTTTTTTTCATGTGTCGGACCTCTGCACTGTAGCCTTTGTGCCCAAATGTAATGTCTTGCAGCTAGGCCAGCATGACCAGTAGTCTCAGAATCATGTTGGGTATTTGTCCGTGAATCGATTGCTTCCTTGATCACGTAGGCTATTAAAGAAATGATCTCAGCAAATCCTTGACAATAACATGATCAATGTTAATCAATGTAGTTACGTTGTTACAGATGCAGTAGGCCTATTCCGTGAAGGTTGAAGTTTAGTCAATGTATTCACCATTGGAAGTTAAATGTTGTGTCTTGTTAATCAAATAATCAAGATGTATTTAGCTTGGTGAGTTTAGGGTCTGATCTTTGTATCTTATTCAGTTTCATGTCCTATTAGTTGGATGTCATGTAGACCTGTAAACAATGCATTACGTTTATGTTAATGTGGAACTTCTGATAAGACATAAAGAAAACAAATTGAAATGAAGATCTCATCAAATTGGACATTTTGTCTGAGAAAAGCCTTTTCAGTCTATGACCCATATGAAAGGTTATATATTGCTTAAAAGAAGCTATAAACTAACCAGAGTAAACGTATATAAATACAAAGCAAGCTCATATAGTGCACTATTGGATTTTTTTCACAGATTGTTTCTCACTTCTCTGGCACTTTTGCTATTATCTGTCACATGTAGCCATTTCCCTCTCTTTCTCATCTGCTCGGTACTGCAAAAAAAAGTCTGTGAGCCTAAATCCGATCACATGCCTTCTCCGTCATTGTGGTGACAAGATATTTGTGTCATGCTGAAGCAGGAAGAGAGAGAGAGAACTTGTGAACAAATGTGATTGTTCAGCTAACATGACATTTTCTGTTAGAGGTTGGTTACTTCTCTCACGTGTATACCCCTATGAGTCACATTTATTTCCAGTGATTTATCTGGGATGCCCAGTGTGCTTGAGCTTCCTACATGATATTATTATCATTATATTATTGTCATTATTATTATCATTATTATTATTAATATTATTATTCTTATGATTAATAACAACAACAACCATTATAATAACAACAATAAAAATATACTGAACCCAAATATAACACAACATAGAACAATCTCAAAACAGTACAGAGTAACAGTTAATAATGTTTATGACATCGCTCAATGCATTGCAGTACACTATAGATGCTGCATGTGTATGGTTATAGTATGACATTATGCACAGAATTTGAGAGAATAAGGTTTTTGTGAGCATGAACAAATCACAGGATCTTTTATTTCAGCTCATGGGACCAAAATTGAACATTTTAAAACTTAACAGTGTTTTTTATATTATTATTATTATATAATGATACATATCACCCATCATTACTGCTTGGCCCTGTTGCATTATACATTTAGGAATGTTGCACATTTACAGGATTGGATGAGTCAAAGTGAAGTAGCAGCAGATGTATCTGCTGTATGTGCTGCAGTGATCCAGCTGTGCTGGTTTATATGTGCTGCAGTGTTTCAGCTGTGCTGGTTTATATGTGATGCAGTGATCCACCTGTGCTGGTTTCTGGCTGATTCATCTGTCTAATATTCCCAAATGCAGCAATCGCATCATCAGCCCAGAATCCATCTGCAAGCCTCAAGCCCGCAGCTGAGGTTACTTTAGCCCCAACCAAACCCACCACAACTACACCCAAACCCACCACAACTAAACCCAAACCCACCACGACTACACCCAAACCCACCACAACTACACCCAAACCCACCACAAAACCACCCAAACCCACCACGACTACACCCAAACCCACCACAACTACACCCAAACCCAAACCCACCACAACTACACCCAAACCCAAACCCACCACAACTACACCCAAACCCACCACACCCAAACCCACCACAACTACACCCAAACCAACTCCTGTACCAGGCCCAACTCCTCCCACCAATACCACTATGGGCAACTACAACTACACAGAAGGAGGAACGCTTTACGTCATGGCCCAGATGGCTCTTCAGATCAGAGTGAATGACAGCAAGGTAATATGACCACACCAAGTGCTGTCATTGCTAAGGACTCCGTGAGCTTTACCCTAAAATTCAAAGAGGGCCGCATTGTGTTTGACTTCACAAGGGTAAGCCGTTTTATGCACCAAAAGTGCTTGCTTAAAGAGAACTTATAATGCTTTTCCAGAGCACAAAGCTCTAAGTCACTTTTGTGGCTTTTAGTTTTAAATAGCCCTTGACGATAACATGACCGGATTTCTTAAATGAAAACCGAGGACATTTCCAGTTCTGCAGTCAATATATCATTAAAATATCCAATGTTTTTATCTTTGAAAAACAGGGGGACTGCGCTGGTTTCATGTATTTTGATCATGGCAACTGTTATAAACATGGTAATAAACTATGGTGAAGGCTGACTGATCAAATTGAAAACTCAGCTGCTCTCAACATATGGGTGGCTGAAAAAGTGACACAGTGAAAAATATTATGCACTAGCCTACATCCAAGTACATTGTATTCCTATACAAATCAGCTACCCAACACCTGGCTGGTAGTATGATTCCTATATCCCGTTACCCCACCCCAGCTTTAATCCCTGGGTTACCTCCTGACTTGAACAGACATTTGTGGTGTTGTTGTGGATTTACTTGACACTTGCTAGCTTCTGGTCGAATTTTACACAGCAGTTTTCTCTAAAACTAGGCAAGCAAGTAGTTAGTAGAAGAAGAAGAGTCATATGAAGCTGCTATCGTAAGCCAGCCTACATAGGCCTCTGTTGGTCTGTTCATGGTTCGGAGGGTTATATTATGTCTGTCCTACAATAATGACTGTACAATACATTGTGCTTGGTCTTTTTTAAGGAAACCTGGCTAAACATACATATATATGTAAGGATGAGGTCATCTGTCACCATGATCTGATAACTTCTAACTGTCTCTCTTGCTTTGTGCAAAACTGGTGTGTAATGTAGTGTTTGGGAGAGAGTTGATCTTTCCTTCTGGTTAAAGAGTTTTTTGCCCTTCTTAAGCATGTCAGTCATAGACTTTTGATGCATTTTATTGACATGTTCTGTCAGGCTGGAGGTGTGTTCACTCTCCAACCAGTGAAGACCACACCAAGTGCTGTCATTGCTAAGGACTCCGTGAGCTTTACCCTAAAATTCAAAGAGGGCCGCATTGTGTTTGACTTCACAAGGGTAAGCCGTTTTATGCACCAAAAGTGCTTGCTTAAAGAGAACTTATAATGCTTTTCCAGAGCACAAAGCTCTAAGTCACTTTTGTGCCTGTGATATAAAGATATAAAAATCATAAAATAATTTAAGATTTCAGAAAAAAATGAATGTAGGTCAGTCATTACCTGCATTTAGTATAACTGCGGGAAAGAGGTTTGTGGCTCATCTGCCCAAATTAACCAAATGTTATGGCTGGGCTTAGAAGTTCAGTGAAAAGCAGACTGGGAAAGAATAGCAGGTTGAGTTTAATGGGGTTAATATACTCTCATTATGAAACTGTTTGTCTTGTGAATGAAATTAGTACATTTACTTGTCTCTAAGTATTTTTCTTGTCTCCAAGTATTTAACTTGTCTCTCAGTATTTTAGTGAACCATAAGGCCAGTTTTACATGCTGTCCAATGCCTTTGTTTAACACAGCGCTCATGGTTTCATTGCTTTTTATTGCTTATATTTACTGCTTGTATATTACACTGCAGTTTCTCTAGGCACGGTGCCAGTGTGTCTTACTTAGATTGTTACAGTAGTTACTATGATAAAATTGGTATCTGTAAAACCTCAGTAACCAACCACTTTGGCACTGCAGTTGAAGTTGATGGCCCTTAAAGTTCCTTCATGTCTTTGAACAGAACACCACCTCAAAGGCTGTCTACGTCAAATCTTTGGACCTGAGCCTGAACTATGCTTTCATCAAAGGAGGTAAAGTTACTAAGCCCATATTTGCATTTTCAGTATTTACATGTGGAAACACTTTTTTGGACTTTGTACATATCTGGTTATTGGCTTGGTGTTTTGTTTATTCACCAGATACTGATATCACGCAGCGCTAGACATGTTTTGCAGACTGTCTAAATACTGATAGTCATAAAGTAATGTGAGTTTAACGCTCACTTTGTTGTCAGGCGTCTTCTATCTGTCAGAAGTGGGACATGACTTTGCATGCCAGAAACAGATCAGCTGATAGCAACAAATGCTTTAAATAACTGGAGTGTTGGGTCAAGGCAGGACCCTGAGGGGAAGCTGAACCAGCTTCTTTTTGTCTGGTCACCTACGTTTTTTTTTTTTTTTTTTTTTTTTTGCATCTCCATTTCTGTAGACGTTGTCTAAGATAAAACCTAGGATTGCTGAAAACCAGCATCTATGTTAAGATAAACATCACCTTTCCACTTTCCGAAGTGCTAGTTCAGCTCAACATCTCATCATTGCCCTAGCATGCAGTTAGTCACCTGCTCTTTCCACTGCCAACCTGAACTGTTTACCAAAGGAGTGGCACTCATTTTATGCTAACATAACAACCCATGGACAGCATTACAGCCTGTTTGTTTGTTTGGAGAACATGGCAGAAGTCTACTCGTGGAAACAACTCACATTCAGCATTTGAAGAACTCAATTACAGATACTATTGTGGCATTACCATCATTTTCGGCAATGGTTGTCATTATCAAAAATACACGACTGTCACTGTCTAACAATGTTGCCCAAAGAGTGGGACAATATATGATCAGCCTTATTTTTTATATACATTACTCAGAACCCCCCAAAAAATACTGAAGCACCAAAGCAAGAAGATGGCTGATGACGTGGTATTGAATAAACTGGTACTGTGGTAGTGAGTTAACAGGTTTATGAGTTAATGAGTAGTGTAAGGATATTTTAGGTCACATGGTAGGGAAAGCACTGACTGACAGGCAGAGCTTCAGTGATGTCACTACCAGTGGCTATTTGGTTAAAAGAACACCTGTCCTGGTGGGCCCATGGAATTGAGTGGCACTTTTGGGATTGTTTTTGAAACATTCTTTCGATTATCACCTTCTCACCAACCAAACCCTAAACTATTAATAAAGAACGCCACCAAACCTGGTGTCACCTAGTAAGTGACCACTTTCTGGGGCTCTGCCAAGCTGACACACACATACACGCTCCAACTCATCCACACATGGTAGGTTCCACTTACACGTATTTACCTGGCATAATGTCTAGGATGTAGGACTAACAGTTCTTTCTGTTGAACTGTGGAAGGCTTTTAGTTTTAAATAGCCCTTGACGATAACATGACCGGATTTCTTAAATGAAAACCGAGGACATTTCCAGTTCTGCAGTCAATATATCATTAAAATATCCAATGTTTTTATCTTTGAAAAACAGGGGGACCGCTGGTTTCATGTATTTTGATCATGGCAACTGTTATAAACATGGTAATAAACTATGGTGAAGGCTGACTGATCAAATTGAAAACTCAGCTGCTCTCAACATATGGGTGGCTGAAAAAGTGACACAGTGAAAAATATTATGCACTAGCCTACATCCAAGTACATTGTATTCCTATACAAATCAGCTACCCAACACCTGGCTGGTAGTATGATTCCTATATCCCGTTACCCCACCCCAGCTTTAATCCCTGGGTTACCTCCTGACTTGAACAGACATTTGTGGTGTTGTTGTGGATTTACTTGACACTTGCTAGCTTCTGGTCGAATTTTACACAGCAGTTTTCTCTAAAACTAGGCAAGCAAGTAGTTAGTAGAAGAAGAAGAGTCATATGAAGCTGCTATCGTAAGCCAGCCTACATAGGCCTCTGTTGGTCAGAACAAGCACAACACAAGAGGTCTTAGGATTTTCCGGTCTGTTTTTAATTCACAGTTAAAAAACTGTAGGGGGAAAATGATTTTGAACGAAAATCTTGACCTGTTGGTTCGTAACAGTATTCGTAAAAAAATATTTTAGTTTAACTCTTCCTTGAGATACTATACCTATTTGAACACATGAGACCAAACAAAAAAATGCTCGTTAGAAAAATATGTATCATGACCAACAAGGAAAGAAAAAAACAAGGAAAGAAAAAAAGGCCAAGACAAACAAAGCATGATAGAGAGAGGAAAAACCAGCACAACAAGGCTAGCTGCTACTAAATGTAGGTCATGTCACCATGGCCTCAGAAACTTTGTTTATTAGGATTACTGATGTGAAAGATTGGACATGGACTTGTGGCCTACGGTATTGCTCTTGATAAGCAAGCGGGTAGAGATATGTGCTAGCAACAACAGGGTCAAGGGTTCAGTTCCTAAATGCTAAAATGTATACTTATCTCTAATGAGATTGCTTTGGGTAATAGCAACAGCTGAAAAAAATGAATATGGAATTGATTATGTTAATTGATAAATATAGTGAACATATTTGAACATAGGTGAAAATAGGTAATGTTCAAACTTTAATCCAAATATTTGAATTTTGAATGGACAGGAAATATTAGAATGGAAGAATTTTGGCATGATTGTTCAAAGGTACTATCACTCTGAACTCCACCCCACCAAACATGTCTAACTCTGAGCAGCAACTGTTGCCAACGCACAAAAGAAAAATTTGAAATATTGGAAAGGAAAAAAAAGTGTGACCTATTGTGTGACCTATTTTTTGCAGTCAAGAAGTTGTACACTGCCAAGAATGGATCAGTAGAGCTCTTCAAGGCAGCCATTGGCCACTCCTACGTCTGTCGAAATGAGTCCATCTTTCTGGGAAATCAGATATACTTGGACGTGACCCAGGACAAGGTCCAGGCCTTCAACTTCACTGCGAAAAACCAATTTGGCCCGAGTGAGTATCATAAGGCCTTTGTCCTAATCCAAAACCAAAGGCAATCCAACAAATGCAAGATACTTAATAAGCTAATAAGAGAAGTTGTGTTTACCATTTCTCTAAACATTAGGTTCATATAAGATGTTTATGTTTTGACATATATTACAAAAGTGTGATAAATCAACAATGCTCATGGGCAGAGTACACAACTATACACAACTCCATATGTATATCCCACCAGAAGGTAGAGCAGACAGATTTACTGTTATATCTTAAGCACGTCAGGGCACCGTCTGACCATGTTATTCAATGCATACATGGTGTTCGTTCTCCTGCTACAGTTGACCCGTGCAAGGCCGACAAGCAAGACTACACTGTCGCCATTGCCGTGGGCATTGTGCTTCTCATCCTCATCATCATTGTGATCCTGGCTTATGCCTGTAGCCGACGGCGCAGGAGTGACGGCTACCAGTCCCTCTGAGGCACCCAGATGGGCACAGGATGCCAGCAGCCTCCGTCTGTGGCACATCAGTCATCCTCTCAGTCGTATCCATAATGTCAAGCAGTCATTTTGCATTTGGGTTTGGATGTAGTATTTTGTATTCTAGGCAGTTTACAGCCTTGTTTCTTTGTGCACTGTGTTCATAACTGATGTCTTTTTGGTGTTATCGTGCCCTTGTAATATACTGTATAGGGGGAAGGGCATTGTCCTCTTACAGCACTGACCATTTTTGTCTATTTTCTTCAGCTGGATGATTAAGAATGAATCAAAAAAGTAATGTCTGTTGCTCACATTCTGCAAAGGGAATCAAGATATGCCTCAATTTAGAAGCTCTTACATGGATTGTCTAAATGTAAAATTGAAACAAAAATTCACTTGAAGAAAGGGAAATTGTGTAATGAGGAATAATCCAAGCTAGTTGAAGCACATTTTAAAAGTTTGAGTCTGTGTAAGGTAAATGTTTAGGCCGTTCCTCAAATGTTATGCAAATGTAGGCAATATAAGGGAATATAAGTATATACATGCATTGTAGGCCTACACACAGGGAAATTGTTACAATGTTTTAAAATGGCATTTGCATTTTTGTTGAAATAAAGAGGGACTGACTTTACCATGTGTTTTAAATGATTCCTAATGTTTCTTGTTTAATAACTTGACATGTGTTTGACTTTTTCTAAAACTAATACACTGACTGGAATGTCTGAATTATTCTATGCTATCCATCGAGCATTTATTTTATTTTCACTCGGTGGGAGGGTGAACCCCAACAGCCCCAGCCCCCAAAAGGGGCGTTGTTCACGCGTACCACGAAGAGGACGGCAAACTACACCCTACACAACAACTAGCACAAGATGGAAGGTAAAAATCTGGCTTGTTCTTTTAAAGTACATTTTAGGATAACGTTTTAATGTGCACAGCCTCTATGTTGTCTTGATTCAGTTATGCTAGAATGAGGAATGTTGCCCCAAGTAGCATACACAGCCTAACATGCGTGGAAAAGTTAAGTTGCGATTTCTCTTCTCAGTCACGAAATGAGAAAATCCACCATTTAAGTATCATGGGATTCCTATGTTTTACTCGATTTGGGATTACATTCGTTTCCTCCTAGATGAAACCGGCACAGCGCCTGCTGCAGAGTCGAACCTAAATCCTACTCCAGCTTCTACTGAAGCAGGACCGCTTGTTCAAGTGACGTTTCAAAAGGACCCGAACCGAAAAACTAAATATTTGGAAGCAGAACCCAAAGCGCTCGGGGTGTGTTTTACAGTTATGTTGTATAACACAAAAACTGCATTGTATCATTATAGGATATTGCCTGGACAACTATTTATTCATAACTTGTGTGTGTGTGCCTTTGACCAGTGCACGCAGATTTTACTTGCTGTTTTCCTGATCAACTTTGGCCTTATCAACTATGGCCTTATCAATGAAGAACTGAGGATAGCGGAAATCGTAAATGGAATCTTTGTAAGTTATTAGCTGTGATGCCTGCACCTTTAGACGGGAGTCTTAATAAAATAACACTTGACGTGAATTTCATTTCTCTTTTCAGCCCATTATTGCTGGAAGTGTTGCCATTGCTGCACAGAATCTTAAACTGCCTATTGTAAGTTTCGATATCTCATTTGCATAGCTTCAGTCATACCTCATTAATCCATCATCTGGATTTTTCAACCTGAGCTCTATTATATTTTACAGTCGTGTTCTACAGTTACTGATACTGGTACGGATCCTTTCCATGTTTTCAGACCTTTATTATAACATAATGAGCCTGTCAGTGGTTTACTTGGCCGCCGATGCTTGCCCCGTGGGATTACATTGTAGCCAAGGCCTATAGCGGTTCCTAGAATTGTAAAATTCAATAACTGGCCTAGTGGATCGATTTCGATCGTTAATTGTCCTTAGTTAAAGTTTGAATTCGAATAGATCTAAAAAAAACAGCCCAGTTGAAAAAATGCTTTAAGTTATAGAACACGCTGATATCCTCATGAACTATCTGCGCTCCTGTTTCTGTCCAGCTGAGGTCCTGTTTGGTACTCCAGGTGTTCTCCTGCATATCCTGTAGTATCACCTTCCTCTTCACCATCTCCGACTTTCTTTCGAGAAAAATCTACGATCACGGTTGCGCTTATTTTGAAGAAGAAAATAACGGAACTTACGTAGGCCTATGCAGAATGCTGGCGGTGAGCACAAATTAACACAATGATAACTTTCTTCAACAAAAAAGCTCTACATGCCTATCATTATCTGGATGTTTTTTTTTTTAACCAGTCAGGTAGTTACTAGTAAACCATATCAACGCTGTTTACGTGCCAACTGTTGTTGCACTCATGAGGACCTAACTCAGTGGTTACCATTCCAGCCCCACTGTATCTGTTCCACGTCATCACTGTCTAATAGCTAATTGATTTCAGTCAGGTGTGAGGGATAAGAGATAAACTCGACCTTTGTCAAATATTCCAAGCAGCCTTCCACCATGTCATGCATAGGCTACTACGTTTCACACATAACTATTGTTTAAAGGCACTCAAACTAGGGATCTAGGATACATCAGCATACTATAGGTGCAGGGAGAAAAGAAAGCAGTTATTATGCAATGCATGAAGTTCGGGGGAAGTAAAACCAAGTTAGTTGAACCCTTCATCCTCTTTTTTTTGATCCACTGTCACAGGGCGCCGAGGAACATTATAGTGCTGAAGCCATTGTAGTTCTGGTCACACTCATCGCCATCTCTGCCACACTGGCGGCCTACTGCTGCAAAGTCATCCAGTGCTGCTCGCCAGTCAGCCATATGGTGAGACTCCCTACCTGCTGATACACACAGACTTGTCACTTGTCACCACACACAACTCACTCAAATCCTGTACTCTGTTAAATGAGACCGTTTAAAGCGGACCTCGTATGCTTTTACGTTTTTCCCCTTTCCTTTTGTGTGCATGTAAACGGTCTGCAAAGTTCCAAAAGCCAAAAGTACACGCCAGAGGGAGTTACTCTCTCCCGCAGAAACCACCTCTGTCAGTTGCCTGAAATGCCTTCTTGGAATTGCAGTAATTTCCTCTCTTGCATGATGAAGCAATCTCATAACACAACCCTTATTGGCTGATGATGTTATTGCCTGTTGAGCTGACGAATCAGAGCACACTAGGCTCATCAGGAGAAAAATAATGTGTTTTTGGATCCAGTACTCAACAGGTAGTTATTGAAGATACTCAACTACAATGTCATTTATTTAAACTCTACTTCCCATTTTCGCTTGAGTGAATAGACACTTGTAGAATGCAGCCCTAGCTTGTTCTGTCTTCTTCCCCCTTCGTCTGAGGAGTTCCCCCCTCCTCAAAATAGCCAGTCGACTCTTCACCTCTGTCTGCAGTGCACTAATACTTTCTCTCTGTTCATTGTCTGCTTGTTTCTATAACCTCCTCCGCTGCCACCTCTGGAATCAGCCTTTTGTATTTTAAACTGTCGTCTTGACCTAGCTTGACCTAGCTTTCTAATGAACGCCATGTCTTTCCATGCCATAGTTATAAATGACCTCCCTCACGCAGTTCAATTGACTCTCCGCTGTACCTTCCTTTTAAATCACCATGGAGGCAGCTCCACTCCTTGACCTCAGAGGGCCCAGGCCATCCAACTTTTGGTTTCTGCCCACTACATGTTTCCTTCTATAGTCTGCCTGATTCATCTCTGCTGTTCAACAGCTGCCAGTGCAAGTGTGGCAGGGTACTAATATCCTGTGGTCTTTGAGCTTCTTAGATTAACAACACTGCATTCTATGCATATTGCTTCTTTGTTTCAGAAGAAACTGAAACAGAAAATGAATGAGAGAATACATGAGAACACAGAGAGACCTGTACTTTTAGAACCAGAGAGACCTGTACTTTTAGAACCAGAGTTGGGTTATGTCTGGAACCATTTTTTTTTTTACAACAAATACGTAGCTGTGTTCAACAACGATGTTAAATCCCAAATCTTTTGAAAAGCTTCAGTGGCTTCTGTGTCTGTTCTGTTCCGTTCCAGCCTGTGATCACTGTGAACGCACCTCCAGCCTCAGAGTGAGAGGAAAAAGAGGAGAAAAGAGCAAAGGAAAAGCCAGTTGCCAAGGATACATCGGTTTCTAGCCACTACATTATTTTATATTTGTTTTACTTATTTTTTATACTTCATAGCCTACTTCTATTCTTTCTTCAAAAGGGAAAATATATTTTTGTATACAATGAACTGTATTCCTGACTTTCTCTTAAGCACTGACTTCACTAAAGCGGCACTATATGAATAATTAGTGGAAATATTTACTACAAATATGAAATACGTGTAAGACCCTTGTTTTACTAATCTTAACATTCATTGTATTATGCAAACATTTGGTAATTCTTCCCTTTTTGTATGGCTAATCCATGTAACCATATCAAAATATATTTCATGTTATCAGGTAACTGATCAATAAAATCAACTTTTTAACTTATCTGCTTTGTACTAGATTACTGTTAAGTCTTACAGAGACACACAAAGGGTGTATTTAGGACTATTTCGGGGAAAAAAAACCACATTGTGACAGCAACATTTAGTATCACTTCTGTGTCACATTCAAGTTCATGGCTTGTTCATGTCAACTAGTGTAATTCATAATGTTTGAATATGAATTCTTACATTCAACATAACCCAGGGTTTGTTAATATTGAAGTTGTTGTTTGGTCATGTTAATGTTAATGTCTAAATGAATTACTATATTAGTGAAGATAAGTGAAGATAAAGATTGCTGGCCAATGGCCCTGGATGGTCACCTGGGCCTTGAAAGACTACTACTGTAAAATGGTTAATAACTGAACAGGGTATTGCACCAGCACAGCCATGCACAACGGCAATAGTTTGTTGAATATCTTCTTGTTTACGCCGATAATCTTCACACCTAACATCAAGTTCATTACACAAAGCTTTATTACAAAATTTAAATATACTTAAATACCATACAAAATTGTACTGATGTAGACATTCATGGTTAAGTTTATAAAGCCCTTGTGCTCTGTCTATTTCTCCACACTGATCTTTGATGCTCTGTGTGTTCTTCCACGTTAGCAGTAATGCGTTGCTGTGGTTCCTAGCAGCAAACGTGTTAAAGTTTTTTTATGACTGGAGCTTTGCCAAGAAATCACAAGGTCACACACACGAGACAAAAGAACAACCACAACAGTTTCCAAACCCAACCCTTTTAGCTGCTCAATAGAGGTCTGTGGTCTTTGATGAGTAATCACATGGCAGGAACTTCCATAAATATTGCTGATACGCGGTCACTGGTCATAGTTGCAGTTCAGCAGCGCAATGACTCTGGGGAAAAAAAAGAGAATTAAATTAGGGAACATAGTTTCATAATAATGAAAAATTAAGATGTATAATTTCACGTTTAACATGTCCACCTGCTAAGACGCACAAGGCCAATAAATACCACTGAAATTGATGAGAGCTTTAGCCATTTTGAACATGCTATTAGTGTTAAGACCCCCTCCAGTGAAAATCTAGTTTTTAAACTTCCTAACATGTCCATATGGTGTTTTAATATGATACACAACATATTATGAGCCAAAAAAGCAGTCAATGCCATGGTGAGTAGTTACACCTTGGAACTGCAATGTACCAAATGACCATTGTACCAAATCTCAAAAACACAAAATAAGACTAAATGAGAAGAAGTCATTTTAAATGCCATGATGGGATTTGTTTTCATGAAAAACAACTTAAATATCTCATTAAGAGGAACAGAGATGATTTTTTAGGGTTTTCACCATTGTATATCCCAGACTAAATTCTCCACGATAGGCTTTAAGGGTTACACATCTTTTCTGTCATATACCTGGGAGGATGGAACTGTGGCCGTTTCTTCCAGGTCACCGTAACAACCGTTTTTGTGACGAATGAGGTTCCCCCAGAGCACTGAGCAGTTGCAGCCGGGACATCTGCCCTCTACTGGTAGCAGGTGGCCCGGCTCAGATTTGAGGAAGTGCCGGGCCAGGCAAATCAGATGACACACTGTGTCACATGATGGCAGGAAGCAGGACAATTTATCTGCAGACTGACAGGAAACAACAGACGGTTATGAAGGTAACACTCCCACCACGCCCACCAGACGCTTACCAGACACTTCCCGACTCCACGTACCACATGGTGGTGTGTCATACGCTGACAGTTTGCCTGTAGCCTTACCACAGCTTACCAATTGCCATATTCGACTGGTCCGTTTTTTTGCAGCACCGGGCCAAAGTGCTGCGTGATTTTTATTTGACTGTTTTCTGTACCAGGTGCAGCACGTTTGGCACGGAGGGGAACTAGCGTGCAGCTCAGTGTACCAAGGTCATGTGATGTATTAAAATGGCCGGCACGAACGAACGTTAACTGTCAACCCCCCCCCCCCCCCCCCCCTATTTTGCTCCTCCCCCCCTTCTCTCTCCCCACCTGTCTCCCTCACTGTCTGCAGTCGGCCCAGTCTGAATGTTATGTTTGAGGAGATCTATGTTCATGACCAAGTCATTTTTCTATTTGACTGGTCATGTTGAGTGGAGCAACCTGGCCTAGTGAAGACTGAAGAACAGTATAAAAGGACACACACACAAGGTCATACACAATTAGTGCTAATTAGACACACAATTTGTCCCAAAACATATATCACATTGTTAAAGTCAAAAGAAATGCACTGTGTGTGTGTGTGTGTGTGTGTCAGACACTGAAAAGGCTAAAAAGCATTGAGGTCAATGAAAGGTATCCATCTACCATCTGTTAGCTTGGCTTAGCGACGGCGGTGGAGTCTCTGGACTTAAGCATCAAGCAGCCAACCACCAAAAATCTAAACAGAACAAGAGCAACATGTCTACAACACAAATGAGCAGTCCGGATGTCATAGGGCAGGGGTTTTCAACTGGTTTTGTCCCAGGGACCACCATTTTGACCAGAAAGTAATCCGCGGCCCACTGATGTGCCAGTGATTCCCTAAACATTTTACAGTCCCGTACCCTTCTTTTTTATGTTTGTAGCCGCTGCCGCCACGCCCCCTCCCCCCGCACACATATTCTGCCTATAATACTTTTCTTCACTGAATATGGGTGTACATCAGTATTTTGGGCAATGCGATTTGGCTATTCAGACATAAATATGTCGACGGGCCCAGGTATATTTATAAAAAAAACTGTCAACACTGTGAACTGATCAACATAGGCTCATGTCGCGGACCCCCTGCAATGCCGTCACGGACCACCAGGGGGCCACGGACCCCTGGTTGAAAACCCCTGTCATAGGGGTAAAAATACACCGATGGCTAATGGTAGCACAACAATTACAAGTACTGCATATCACAGACTCTACATATTATTTGAATGAAAGACTGCTGAACTATATAATACAAAACAGGATGAACTATTCCTCGGGAAGATGTATTGTGCCTATTGTGTTCTACGCTGTTCCTTTCCTTTCAGTTGTGTTCTATGAAGAAGCAAGCATTGAAGCATTACAGCACAGCCCAACTGGCACCAGCGCTGTTTTTGAATGCCATGAGTCTCATCCTCACCTTCACAGTTTTCAGACAGAGCTTGCAGCATTCCTTCACTCCATCCTCTTCCTCCACTTCTTGCTCCTGGCATGCCGCCTCTGCAGCCGGGCGCTTCTTCTTGGCCCGCACCCCCCCAAAGGCCACGGGCATGTGCGCGGGTGGCCAGAGCGCCGGCGCGAAGTTGAGATGGTACTCCGGCCGAAGCCAGCGCACGGTGAGCGGCAGCCGGCTCCATGGTGCCACCTGCAGCATGTGGGACGCCACGCGCCAGTGGAACTGCAGGCTAGACTCGCGCCGCACGCGCCGTGCCACATGCGCCAGCCGACGCGAGTAGTGAGGGTGCTGCCATGCCCACTCAAACTGGCACAGAGGCAGAGGAGGAGGAGGATGGAGAGATGGACAAGTCACATTATTTGATGCCAGCCAGAAAATTCAAGTTCAAGTCTTTTATTGTCAGATGCACAGAACAACACAGAGTCAGACTGGGCACTGAAATTCTTGTGACCAGACACCGCACAACAACCTAACATAACATAACATAACATATAGATACTCTGAACATAGAATAAACCTATACTAACGTAGAAAACAAAAAAATATGCTAAATATACTAACTATACTAAATATAAAATACAATATACTAAACCTATAATAAACATATAATAAACCTATACCAACCTAGAAACTAAAAATATGCTAAATATACTAAATATACAATACAAAGGGACAATACAAGACAAGTCAAGTATGGAAGACAAGTCAGGTATGTAATTTTCACTGACATCATTATAGTGTTAGACATCGTTCTGACATCGGGTTTGGGTTGTTCTGTGTCATTCTGTGACACTACTGTCACCCTTTTGCACTTCAGTTTCATCCCCTGTTAATCTATGAAGGGGGCATAGACAGTGTTCTTCAAAATGTATTGGATGTTCACACCCTGGGGTGAAATGAAATTGAAAAAGTCCATGACCAGAACATCCTGAATTACTCTTTTCCTTGAAGCATAACGGCAGGGTTTGGTACACAGAAGCTTGTCTATGCTTGTTAATTTCTTGTGGAAAAAACACTGCACATTTTACGCATTGTTGAGCAATAATCTCTTTTTCTCTGCCTTTCATTGCATGTTTGTATTTTGTAACCTTTAATACATAAACAGCAACCCTGACTCAAGATACAGTCATATTGCCAGGCATCTTACCACAGTTAAGAGCTGCATCTACTGCATTTCTAAATGTCAAAGTGGGTTAAAACTTCCTGATAGGAATATTCAACCAGTCCACCTGTGGTTGTGCTTGATGAGTAGGGATGACCAACACACAATTTCCCAAAAGACAAACTCACCCTCAAAGCTGCAATGTCTGATGGAAATCCGTGGATGATGAGAACCATTTCCCTGTAAGACAGAAAATGGGAGAACATGGAGTAACCAAATTCTTCTGCGGCTAAAAGTAGCTTACACAATCTAAACGTGCTTACCATGGTCCCTTGCCGCTAGTTCTTTTCGCTCCACCTTTTTGTCGACCAGCGTTATGTTGTCCTATCCTTCGCTCTGGGTTTACCGTGAAGCCGATATAGATACGACCCTTAAATTTGGGGTTAGTACAGAACAACATGTACACCCCAAAAAAACTTTCTACCTCTACAACCATTTGGTAAGACACCTATATATTAAATATAATGATTTGAGTTGGGTCATATTTTTCACTAACGCCTATGAAAGGTTATCGTTCAGTTTCTTAACATAAGAAGTCCGTTAACCTCGACTCAGCTAGCTAACATTTCCAGTTTGCAAGAAAACAGCCCATGAAACAGCCCCTTGTTCATCCTCGGAAGTCATCAAACTGTTTGCAGACTACCGAAAAAGTGACCCACAAAAAACAACACTGATTTGCAATTCCATGTTGACATTTAGCAGATAAGTTCTAACTGGGGCATTTAGTTCGCAATAATGTTGCAAAATGTTTTGAATCGCATTCGCTTCCTTATTAGCTGTTCACATGTAATGCCTGAATATAAATCGCAAATTAACTGCTTTATTTCGTCATTAAATGCCCCCTAGAACAATGTTTTTAAGTTATGCTGATATTCATTAACATAATTATACAGCGCTAAACTTTCTAGATCTGAGATGCATGTAATGTAATTATTATTATGAAGGCAAACTTTAAATTGGATCACAAAGGTAGGACCCAATTTCTATGTTTTGATCCCGCCTTCTTAAGAGCAAAAACGATTGGTCATATCGTGCAAATCCGAAGTTTCAATTGGATAACTGTTTTGTGCAACCTCTGACCATGCGTAACCGGTAGAAAATTCATGGAGTCAAGATTGTAATAGCGTGACTAAAATATATCACCGTAACGTTTCGGACATTTAAGGACTCGTTCTGTAATTATGGCAATAACAGCTGACCTCATCCGCGAGAAAATGATAGCGGAGATTGGAGCAGTACATGTGGTATGTAATCTCGCATGTTACAGGATGGTATATTCTCGAAATATTGCGTTTTATTTTGTGAATATTCCAACAGAGATTTTTGTCTTTGTAATGCATTGTAATTTGGATCCATAGTTTTAGTCATTAGACTGTCTAATTTCCATTTCAACACTTTCAAACGACAGGATGTTGAAGATACCTCCCCAAACAGATGTGCTGCTAGTTTCAAGGTTCTTGTGGTGTCTCCCCAATTTGAAGGAAAGCCACTATTACAGAGGCACAGGTAACGTTGAATAGATGGAACATTCTTAACCCTCCTATTATGTTTGGGGTCAATTTGACCCTTTTCAATGTTTAACGTCTCTAAATAAATGATTAGCATCGTTTTTTTTGCTTCATATTTAATGACTTTTCGTAATCTAATGGGGACAACTGGGTAAACACAAAATGAACATGATGATATGTTTTCAATGTCCTGTACACATGCTTTACGCATAGGTGTTGTTTGGGGTCAATTTGACCCCAGGCTGTTTTAATTGTATAAAATATATAAGAAATATAAACTTTTTTCATCACATTGTTACTATTCTTGATAACAGAAATAGTTTTCTATTCCATATGTTATAGATAACAACAATATGTACTTAGAAATAATATGGAGCCATAAAACACCAGAAGGATATCTCTTTCCAATTTTAAGTCAATCAGTGAGATTTGATGGTGATCTGCATATTTCTCCATAGTAGCATAACATGTATTCTGGATGTATAAGGGGGGTGGGTGGGGGTATTGTTTTATTTTTAAGGGCTATTTAGGTAGTCAACAAACAAACCTAAGGTACCTGACACATAAACTTGGGTAAAAAAAAATATTATAATCATTTTTTGGAGGTTTAAATTGCTGGGGTCAAATTGACCCCAAGCATAATAGATGTGAGTAAAATTTGAACATAATAGGAGGGTTAAGGTGGGGTGAATGCCGCTGCTAATTGGTGCAAGATAGAGACACAATCCCACTGTATGAATGTAGAAAGTCAACATACAGCATCTGACTGGAGCATACTTTAAATTTCCAGAATGGTGAACACCTGCTTGGCGGAAGAACTAAAGGAGATTCATGCCTTTGAACAGAAGACCCTAACGCCGGAACAGTGGGAGAAACAGAAAGCACAGTGATATATATACACAAGCATATGCACACACACACACACACACACACACACACAGTTGAACAAAACAGACATCACTATCATACAATGAAACAAGGACTGGAAAGACAGGAAAAGTTGCTATCTTCATACCATGGATGTTTCAGCCCCACAACACCCACTACAAAAATAACTCTTGACTAAAAGCATGCTATTATCCCGTACTGCCAGTTCACATTACAGCCTTTTTTATCTTCATCTCCTAGCTTAAACAAGGTCTACCAGTTTCAGCCATCTTTGTCATGTACACCGGAAAACATTAAAAGTCTGTGGTAAAGGAGGAAAAAAAACTTGTATGATTTCCTGTTTGGGTTTGTGAGTGTGACGTCTCATTTACAGTAACCTGCTAAGAGGGTGAACTTGCTTTGAGGCAGTTCACTCGAGCTTTGACATTTAGACTTTGGGGAATACAGAGTATGGAGAAATTATCAAACATTCTGGGTCTCACAAAGGCGCTACTGAGAGAGAAGGCCAAAAGCATTAAATTGGGACAACAGCAAAAGGTTCTTGGTGATGGAGAGACGAGAGGCAGAGGACAATGCAAGACAACACAACTGGGTGAGTAGACTACCTGAATGGCACTAAAGAAAGCCTGGCTGAGTTTAACTTTATCAGGGACAACTAGGAGTGGGCAAAATATTCTTCCAATTTTTGGTTAATGTTATCTACTAAATGATTTAAAAAGCTGCGCTCGTCTGAAGTTGAGTGCTCGTCTACCTGGGGTGTTTCCCCTGAAAATACTCCATGTATGCACACGCTATCATATAGTCTGATTCATACCAGAAAAGGCACGTGTTCCCCAGGTGACCACTAGAGGGTAAAAGACATGAGCTGATCTGAGTGCAGTCTTGTAGAACATGTGGAACTTACATTGGCAAAGCTGAATAAATGAGCAAAAAAGATTTCAGCAGGCATACAAAATAATAATGGATCAATGAAAACTGCACCTTTTTAAGTTTGTATTTGTCCACGAAAAAAGCTGTTCTGTAAGCTTGTTTTTCTTTTATCATTTAAGCAAGTGTTTTCATGATGTGAAGACCAACTTGAGATGGGTGATCTGTTAGCTGCTGGTCTCAGCATGTGACCAGTCTCAGTCATGACAACCTTGTGTCTACTCAGGAAATACCATTCAGCCACAGGGCTCATGTGGTCACGGGTTGAAATCCTCTGAAGTTATCTGCATGGTGAACCTGTGCCTGAAACAGGTGAGTGAGCTGTGCAGTACTGAAGATCCTAAAACAAACCTGTGTCGTGAATTATAAATTCATATCGCAAAGTGGACCTGATCAAGATCTTAAAATGCTTTTCTTTTTTTTCATACATTTGTTCTTTCTTTATTTTATTGTTTATTGTATTATTTCTTTTATTCTTTAGTTTTTTTCCTTCATTGTTTAGCTGGCTTGTTGGCTGTTCATCCTGCCCTCTGTTAACTCGCCTGTCAGCCTATTTATTTCTCCTACCATCGATTTGTTTATTGTTGCTGCGAGCCTGCCTGCCTGCCTGCCTATCAACCCAACTAGCATTACCATTTGAAAATATCCGTCCCCTTGGCTCACCCTTCATGCACGTATGTTTCTGGCCGCTGCTGCAGAAGAGTCTTGACTTCAGCTGTCCCGTGTGTGGGGAGTCCTGGGACTGGGAGCAAGTGAAGGATCAGATCCAGCTCTCTCAGGCTCAGTCCAGCATCCTGGAGGCCCAGGTCAACCGCATAGTCCAGGAGCTCCCAGACAGATACAAGAAGGTGGGTAGCCTTTGTCACCAGGGAGATCATTAGGGATACCTAAGGCCGCAGATGGCTGTAACTGGCTTGCAGAAAATTGTGTGGGGTTAAAGAAGTTCTTAGTCATTTTGAGTTTTAATTATTGATTCAGTGATGGTATAATGTCTGAAACAGTGGGCCACATTCATACATTAACCTTCCCCTTTTATTCATATCAAAATTAGTTTGAGTGATTGCTTCAGCTTTTTCTTCAGTATTTATGTCGTGGGCTTATAACAGGTACAATTTGTGATCATCGTGATTTTAAATGGATGAAGACGAATAAGAAAGCACTCTAAACACTCCTGCTTAGCTCTTTCAGGGCTGAATTTGCAGACACACATACACACATACAGACATACCCAGTGTGCACTGTTACATTTGGAAGCGAGGGTAAAGGAAATCTCGTTCTCCCAAAAGAGAAACACATTGGTCTTGGAGGCCACTGTATTCTGTGCTGTTAACCAGGTCTTCATACAGCCATGGCGACAACACCCGCATATTGAAACAGGCCAATGTCAATTAAGAGAGCAGAAAAAAAAACCTGGCATTTAAAAAAAAAAAAAAAAAGCTCTCAGAATCCTTTAGCCCCTTGGACCAAATGTGATGTGACCAAGGGCAGCAGCTTGGAGGTAACTTGTTTATTCATGGCCTGAGGGGTCTCCAGAGATGCCCACTGGAGCAGCCCCTAATCCAAGATGGCCCCACCACCCCCTTTCTCCCCCCTTCTCCTCCCACTGTTATGGAAAGAGGTCTGTCTGTCTGTTTGTCTGCCAGGTAGGTGGCTTTTTGTAACAAGTATTGTATTTTTAATCAACCAATGACTGGGGGCCTGTATTGTGTGACTGCTGCACCAGTGCAATTAGCCGCATGAATAAATTCTACATACATATTAAATTGATTGGATTTTGCTTGATGCATTAGCCTCCTGCTGAGCCGCTATTGCTTGAAATGCGCCTACTGAAAAAGGAGTGCTAGCGGGGGGGGGAACAAGACACTGATGGTCCAAGTAGATTAAAACATCTGATACTGACGCCACTTGAAACCAATTATATGTAAGGTAAGGGACGTTTTACAGGACAGAACTTATATTTGTCAGAGTGTAATAAGTCACCTCGAGGTCGTCATGTCACAAGCTGTATGTCATTGGCTTGTGTCTGCAAAAGTCTTTTCACAGGCCTTCCTAAAAAGCCCATCGAACAGCTTCAGTTTGTACGAAATGGAACTGCTAGAGTTCTTGAAGAGAACGGACCACATTACTCTAATACTTAGGTCCTTACACTAAAGTCACGGGATTGACTTTAAAGCTCTTCTGCTTGTTTATATATCACTAAATGGGACAGGACCAAACTACCGCTCAGATATATTTAGCTGTACACCCTTGCTAGGCCCCTCAGATCAATGGAAAAAAATCTGTTGGTAATACCTACTGTCAGAACTAAACATGGTGAAGCAGCTTTAAGCTGCCATGCTGCTCAGCTATGGAACCAACTTTCTGATGACATCATAGGTGCTCCAAATGTAGCCATTGTCAAATTTAGACTTAAGACCCAAATGTTCTCAGATGCTTTTTGTTAACTGATCAAATGCACCTTCAGTCATTCCCCATTAAGGATTCTACTGTGAATATTTCTCTATTCGGGCCTTTCTTTGAAAACAGCTCTATCAAGCTCTATTCAGGATTCTATTATGGCTTCTATTCAGGCTATTGCTCTCTGGTTCTCTATTCAGTGTTCCAAAAGAGACAAACACAACTTCAGGGTAACTTTCACAATGTTTTTATTCAATTTTATGTGCTTTGTATATTCTTTTAATTATGTTTCTTACTTTCACTTCATTGTATTTTATCTTTTCACTTTTTATCTTGTCTTTATCTTTCCTTTGGATGTTCCTTTGGCTCTTATTTCTGTAAAGCACATTGAATTGCCTTTGTGTATGACATGTGCTATAGAAGTAACCTTGCCAGTTGGGGCTTCTGTAAGAACGTGCCGCATCTCTCTCTTGTGAAAGAGCTCTGTGCACACCGTGCCATATGACCTTTCCATGTTTGGAGCCTCCTGTGATTAACAGCTGATTCCTGGCCCCATCCAATGCACTGGTTGTGGAGATAGCAGGAAGGATTTCATCAGATCATCAGATTTTTCATAGATACATAGGTACATAGGTACATGGGTAGGATATCTTTGGCGTGGAAGAGACAGAAACAAAAAACTGTAATAGGACGCCAAATAAAGATTGATCTGAGAATTTCAAACATGTATCACTGGTGTTACATGAAACACATGAACTCCTCTGAGTCATGATGTTTTTATATAGGGACATTATCACTTATTAATGGTCAATTACACATTGAGGCTTGTGTCTTATATAATATATAGGATCTGCTGTATCTCACATCTGATTCTTGGTTCAACCTATAATAACCGGATTTGACAATAAACGAAGACTTCACAAATCCCTCATATTTTAGGCAACGCATCCTGTGTCGTCACCAAACACTGAAATTATATTCAAAAATGGAATATGAACAAACTTAGACCTTAGCATTTCCAGCTTACACTGAATGTGAAACTAGCACTGTAACTCCAATGTCTTTGGAAATGAATTCCAGTTCGTTGAAATGTTTCATTTCAACATAATCGTCAGTTGCCCCTGCTGACAGACATGTTAGGTCATAACGTGGTCTTCCTAATTCTCTGATCACTGCTTGTGAAGGAGAGGAGTGGGGGGTGTCTGTGTTGTGAAAGAGGACCACAGTGGCGTGTTTGGGTGGGGGTGGGGGTCTCCTTGTATTGTACCTGAAACACCGGATGTCTTGATGACAGCAAGCCCATTCAAGTCTCTCAGTGGAAAAAAGGTTATTTGAGGCAAGGCCTCTTGTCTTCTCGAGAATTCTTCGGCACCCACTGCCATCACATCCTGCTACTGCACGTCACCCTTTGCCTTTCTTCTTACACCAGAACGAGGGCAAGACCCATCTAGTTTGAACCAGCTTTCTAGACGTCTGCTTTTATGTTTTATAGGGTGGTTATGATTTATGTCATGTATATGGGGCTTGACTCTAACCCAACGGCCTGAAAAATGTCAGCTGGTATCCTAGCTTGTAAAAAATTGTAATGTTGAGCAGGAACAAGATGTGGGTTGTCTTTAGCCTCGAGATGGCCTTTCTTATGCAGCCCACGACACTGAGGCAGGAAACACTGATACTGGTCGGGGAAACACACGAGGGAGGTGTACTCTCTCCATGACACAGATGATGATGATGCACAAAGACTGCACTACGCAGAGCTAACACACAGCAGGCATTTTACAACACAACACACGGAGCACAAGAATGACATGAACACACTACTACACGATTAAACATTAACAACTACACAACTAAACATTAACGTTCTCGCTTCAAATTCACACTACATTCTGGGAACTACTTTATCTACCCTTGCACGCTGCAACATACAATAATTAGTGCAATGTGGTACTGATGCACACACAGACACACACACACCATCTATCTTGGTGCATTTTAAATCTTTCTTAGCGTCACTAAATCTACTCTGCTCCCTGCACTCCTTGCCTCCCCAGTGCCAAATCTGGTCACGCCCAAACACACATAGCTCTCAAGCACAAACACACACAAGTATACATGTACACAAGTATGCATACATGCTTTTTTGTGTGTCTCTGTATGCATGTCCTTATCTTTCATCTCCTTCTTTGCCCCCTTCAGTGTCCAGTCTGCTCCTGCATCCTCAGACGCCCTCTGGAGAGTACAGGGCAGCCTTGCCCCTTCTCCAGCTGTGCCCGCTGCCCCCGCACCCACCATTTCTGCTGGACATGCCTGGCCCCCTGGGTCTTCCCTGACGAGGCAGGCGCCGGCCAGTGCAGCAACGGCTCGTGCTACGTTGTGGGCACCCTGCTCAGCTGCGACGTGGTGACCGAGTCCGGCAGCTCGGTCCTGGGATGCCCGCGCTTCCGCGCCTGCCCCGAGTGCCTCACCCTCCTCTCGCACACCGGCTGCAAGCACACAACATGCCCAGAATGTGGGCACGCATTCTGTTACGTGTGCCTCCAGGACACTGCTGCATGCCCGCAGGAAACAACTGAATATTTTCACCCGTTCTGCAGGGGCCAGAAAGCTGAGAGACAGTGGTTTATTACATAGCATGGCACACAGTCCAACCTACTGCTGAGTTGACTGCTGATATTTCAAACCTTCCCTGTTTGATGTGTCAGTTCCTAGCTACACTTGATGCTGTTGTGCCTTCAGGTGATGTGTGATTACAGTTAAGGGATAGTTTAGTTTATCTAGGTCTAGTTTTATTTGAATCTTTTGACATTAAAGTTGCCTTAATGTGTTGAGATCTTTTTAAAATAAATAAATTATAACAGAGCAATGACTTAACACACTTAAAGCACCTGCATAGACATTTAAAGATTAAGCACAGATATCATTTAGAGAATAAAATGTTTTTTTTTTTCAGTTATTTAACCTGAATGTCATTGCAGAACATAGGGGCTGCTGGATGGCAAACCTACGGCATGTCATAGGAATTAGAGACAAGATTTTAATATTTTTTTTATTATTATTTAAGTTCAGTGTTCTTTCTTCTATTTACTTTCTATTTTCTATTTATAATTTCTAATACACATATAAAATCCAATCGTGGTCCACCGATGCTGAAAAATGCATCTGTTCACTCACAACAGGTGTGGTATGTGGACGTGAAAGATCTGTTTATAAAGCTGGAATACGGAACCACTGAACAGTGCTCCAATGTTCCCTCCCTGTTAGTATGACTCAATGGCTAGGTGCTGTTAATGGACTGATGACCAACTGAGAGAGACAGAGAGAGAGAGAGAGAGAGAGAGAGAGAGAGAGAACAGATGGGTAGACATGTGAAGGCAAAGAGAAAGAGAGAGAGAGAGCAAAACAGACACCCACCCACAGCACCTCCGAGTCTGGACATTACTTCCACCACTTTCCTCCTCATGCTCACCTACCCATGTAGAGGAGACAAAGAATAAGAAGGAATGAAAAGAAAGAAGGAGGGAGAACATTTCAAAAACACTGAAAGGAGAGTTGTCTGTGAAGAGAACTAAAGATTGTCAATGAAGACAGTTAAAGATCTGATCACATCAAGAATGATCACAATGTCTTTGGTTCTAATCATCACTACATTTATTACATCAGATGTAGCAACAGCATCACCTTACACAGAATGGAGGGACTGATATTAGCTGGGGTTTGTCTAAGGCATGCTAATATTAGCTGGGGTTTGGCTAAAGCATGCTAATGTCAAGACTGAAAAGGATGAGCAATGGCTCAAGCTGTAATACAACTAATTCTGATTCTGAGTTGTAAACATAATATTCACATACTGTATAAGTGCAATAATGTAAAGTGTTAAGTTTTACATACAAACCAGATGTTTTTTTTTTTTTAATGTAAAGCCTGCTTCTACGATGAAGACATTTGTTGACCTTTTGACTTTTATATCACAAGGGCTGTGCTCTTTGGATTAAACCACAGCAGTGTCAGTCTTGTCGCGCTGCTTGTCTGTGTCCCTGGCAGCATTAAGTGTGATGTTTGTTCTGGTGCTATGCCTGCTGTGTCTCAGACCCTTCCATGGTGTGCGTGGGATTTGAGCTGCTGCCTCTGCGCGGTTCATGAATGTGTACTGGGGCGTGAGGTGGGGAAGTGATGAGTGAGTGTCTGTCATTTATGTTCCATTAATTCAGCCTCCAGCAGGGCTTTTGTTAACACCTCCATTCTGTCTTCATACAACAACATACGCTTACTCATACATGGTTCGTATTATTGCACACACACATAACAGCCTAATACTAATGATGTTTGGCACATTTTCAAAAGTGTGTGTGGAAAGACTTTAAGCGCTGCCTCAAACTGAATAGCACACCTGCCGAAAGTGTTGACATTTAACTCAAGTCGCAAAACTGATGTGGTGAAGTTAGTCAAGGCTGTCCAAATACTTAAACATATCCATGTGACACCAAGTGATCGTCTTATCGCCAAATCTCCATATTACAGTGCTTCCCTGCCTCCTCACTATTCCCGATGACTGTACCATACAATCACGTATCAGTAGCTAACTGAAAAAGAATGTGTAGATTTTATCAGCTAAAATTCAGATTTCTGAGACTGAATACCATTTAATTCATAGACATAACTTAAAATGTTGACAACATAGTAACTATTAAACACAAAAAGATACAAATGAGATAGCACTTTAACAGAAAATACATCAATACAACACAATATGGGGAGTTGGCATGGTAACTGGCTATACTGTAAGGTGAGTGTAAAGCAGCAGAGCTGTAATGTGGATTCATTCCTCTTCGCTGGGGATCCTGATGCCTTTGTTCCATATAAGACCTACATTTCTGGAGTGGATTATGACTGTTAGTAGGACAATTTTGCTTGTGATGATTTATTGTCAATAGATGTATACAAGGATTTGAGATAAACGAGAGGAAAAAAACCAATAATCCATTTTGATCCAGAAGACTTACAATATTCGTTATTTATCAAGTCAGCAATTATACTTAATCATTTGCATGACACATTTGAACATTTTGTGAATATCTAATTGCTTAATTAAATGGAGTAAGTAATGTTATAGGCAATGGAGGACTATGTGCAGGAATAGAGAGTAAAGAATGTATCTTTATAGCAAGACATCCCTGATGAGGAGTTCAAAATAAATAAGACCACCAACCATTTAGTTTGGAGTTGTGCTAGGTAAGATCTACTTTGACTTGTTGTTCAGAGCATTTTGGATTTGTTTTGTTTTGAGAATAGTTGTGATTGATGGAGAATGCTTGAAATGTATACATTTAGTTTCATGATTTCCACACCATTTTCTGTGCTTATTAGGAAAAACAGTGCTCTAACTACCCACTGATGTTGTCCAGATCATCAACCAATCAGATTTATACATAGTCATTATCAGATGGATGAATGCAAATATTACAGTGAATCTAGTTAAGTTGCCAAAAAAAAATCTTCTAAACTGAATTCTAAAAGCCAGATAAAGACACAATAGCCTTGTGCATCCTATTTGTCTATTACAAGCACTATATTGTGTTAATATCTTTAACCGTAAACAAATTCACAAAACAAGTAAAAATCTATCAGCAATATGCACAGCAATGCACAGCAATGCACAATTCATTGTTCCTTTAGAATGACATTATTATCGATGGTCTAGAGAGACAAGACAAACTAAATATTGCACATTTAAATAGGACTGAAAATGAAACAATTTCAAATAACCCAAAAGGTTTTAAATAGGTATAAAATATAGCAGTAAACAAAGTCTTTGTAGCTTATGGACGACAAACTCTCAGTATCCAGTTTGCAACTGCATTGCATGAACATGACACAACAACACGCAACACTAGTGGTGCTCTCTTGACATTGTCCAGGAAACCCACATTGTCCAATGTAATAACGCACGGTGAGAGCAATATCAGATATAATATAATGCAGAGATATAACATTCATTTGCTGGTGTCCCTTTATGGTCTTCAATAGAACTGTACATTGTTGTCCTTTCTGTTTCAGCAGAGATCCGGTGTTTGAACACTGTACTCTCAACGTTTCACAGGGACCCGTCTGATCCGTCTGAGAACCCTTCCGAACAGTCGCTTTGCGTGATGTCCAGCATGGCATGGAGCTCCTCTGTTGAGTATCCGAGCAGGCCTTGCAGGTTGCAAACGAAGCGGTAGACGTATCGCTTGCCGGCCGTCTTGTGGATGATGTTCTTGTCGTAGTAGTACCGCAGGCCTCGACTCAGTTTCTCGTAGTTCATCTTTGAGTTGTTCTTACGGCGGCCCCACATCTGAGCAACCTAAAACAGGATTTGGAGACTTTTGCTGTCAGTTTATCATGGATTGTAACAAAATGGTTCAAGTATTATTGTAAATTGTTCAACTATAATCACAGTATGTTTCTAAAGGCTTTGTTATAGTAAAGTTGATACCTCATCAGGGTCAGTCAGTTTGAATTCCCATCCATCTCCTGTCCAGCTGATGAATGATTGGCAGCTCCGATCTGTCAGGAGCTCCAATAGAAACTGCCACAGCTGAATAGGGCCACTGCCTATTGGAGGCAACAAAATAAGGGCGGGTGAGAAAGTAGAGTTTACAAAAGAGTCACTGAGAAAAAAATCAAAATTTTGAGAAGGAAAGAGTATGGCTACATTTTGACATTGTCTGTTTCTGTTGAAAAATATCTTGTGTCTATAAACAGTGGTTATAATCCAAATGATCTATTCCCAATTTTTTTTTTTTTTTAATTAATGTAGAATGTAGAACTAAGGTAGAATGTAGAACTAAGGTAGAATGTAGAATTAAGGGCAGTTCTGACTGAGCCTAAATTCAAAACTTCTTAATCATCTTCATCAGTCAAACCTAAAGAATACTCAACATAACAACTGCATGACACCCCATAGCCCTTAACACGACAAGAGGCCTGTGTTACCAGTATAACCTGCCAGGACTGCCGCCGGGACCACAGCTTTGCCCAGGTCTGCTTTCTCCCCCACAAACTCCCTGAAGCTCATGTGAGAGTGTGGCAGGGCGAAGGCTCCGTCCTGCAGGTGGTGTCCCTCCGTCCTGCCATAGTCCAGCTCCTCGTGCACCCCTGGCCACAGCAAGGGTGCGTCTGCCTCCTCCTCGGGGTAGCAGAGTGGTGCCTCTGCCTCTGCCTCTGCCTCTGCCTCCACATCACACAGACCTACTCACAGGACAGAGAAAACTGAGCAGGTGAAGGATAGCCTCATGCTGTGTAAAGAGCTGAATATTTACATTTCAAATTAATTATTTTTATTTTAGAAAATTCTCTATAGCATCGAACACATTATGCAAACCCTGCGACCTGTATGTAATGACAGCAATCGTTTACACAATGATAAGAATATGTTGCAGTGATGCACTAGGCATCAAGAACACACATCATAGAGAAACTGCACTCAGAACAGCATCCTCATTACCTGTTTCAGCGATGCTATGGTACTCGTGTGCTTTTCTTAGGTGTGTCTCCTCCCTCAGATAAGAGAAGGTGTGTTGTCTGGGGCTCACGGTGTCCAGAGAGAGAAGGTGGATGCTCTCTGATATATCATGATGGGAAAACGGCTCATAGTCTAGAGTGTCTGTAGACAGGGCATGCCCTGTGTTACTGTCTGGAAAAAGTACATTACAAAATGTTTGGGGTGATATCTGAAATCTCAAGTGGTACATATTATCTGACCAATCTCATTACTTTAATAGTGATTCATCACATTGCACCTAATGAAATGATCTGTATTGTGTCTGTGCGGGATATTTCCCTCTTCTTGGTATAGTCCCTTAAGGTGACCAGTGCCACGTTTTTGTTAGATTTTTAAAAATAATGGTATTATCCATCCAGGAAATTAGCATTAAACCATTATTTGGTATAAGGTTTAAGATGAGTGGTCATTACTAAGGCTAGGTCCCTCTCTAGATACGTGAGCTCAGATGGAAATTTGAATCTGTGGTACAACATAAACTATGTTAACCAATTACTCACCTATGTTGCATTGTGACTGGCTAAAGGGGAGAGATTCCCCAAGAGATATGCCTCGGTCAGGTTCACATTCTGCATTACACACACATAACCAAAGACACACAGTCAACGATTATTAATAAACTGATGCAAGGTAAATGATTAAATCAAGTACATAACAGCACATTCTGAGCATTTCTTTCTTTCTTCATGAAATATTTCTCCATGTCTTTACCTCTGTGCATAGTGTCCAGGTGTTCCCACAGGATCTCCCCAGCAGTGCAGTCAGATATCAGAGCCAGGAAACCCTCTCTGTCCAGGCTGCAGAGCTCGCTCCCATGGATGCCCCTCAAATCCATCCCCAGGCTTTGCAGGCCGAACTCAGCCTGGCACCAGTCTAGCCAGTTATCAACATGCCACTCTGACCACAGGCTGGGGTCTTCCACAAAAAAAGGTTAGGTAAATGAATGAATTAATCATGTCACAAATTCATTCTCATATTGTGTTAAAGGAACAGTTTATTTAAAATGTTTAATTATCTTCAACCTCATTATCTTTGACCTCACAAATGAATGATCAGAAAAGACACACACAAAAATGGCACAACGTGGCACTATTTTTGACTGCCAAAGTGTTTTTGCGCAAATGACAAATACCTAACAAAAACACTGCCATTTTGACAAGTATGCTGCAAGTAGGATCCTACACCCACTCCACCAACTCTGAATAATAAACCTGTCATTCCCCTGGGCTCATGGTTATATCTCAGACATGCAGTGATGCTGCTGTACCGTACCCCTTGGGAACCGCAGCCGGCTCCTCTCCTGGGTGAAGCCCGCGAAACTGGCTCTCACCGCCTGGGTCAGAACCTCTTTACTGGTGGGGGTGAGAGGGGGCACCTCCAGAGGATCCATCTCTGAGAAATAAAGAAGTTAATAAAGGAAGAAAGAAAGAAAGAAAGAAAAAAGAAAGAAAGAAAGAAAGACTTATGAGCATGTCTTAAAAAAAAATTAAACACATGCTTCTTAGGTATTCATGTTATGAAAAACATTGGTTATGGGTTGCATGTAGTGACAATGCGCTGTGTCCTTCCCTCCAGGATATATGCCTAGCTTGTATAACGCGTCCTCTTTATAGGCTACTGCACCTTCGGTAGCTACACTGCTTTTAACCAGTCTTCCACTTTTGTTTAAGTATAATCATAGACAGTCCTTCATCGCTGAAATGATACTCAAAAGCTAATTCACATACATCAGAGACAAAGAGTTAGGTAACAACATAGCAGTTGTAAAGACATATGACATCTTACCATAAGAGTTCCAATCCATCCTGAGTTTTTAAAGCAGGGGGCAAAGAGAAGGTAGATAGACATTAATGCATCGAAGGAGGATAGGGGCTGTAATATAGTCCTGGGGGGCGAGGAGGGAGGTCGAGATGGATACCTATCAATCATCAGGCCACAGGGCGGGGGAAGAAGGGACCTCAACCAATCGCTTTGGAGAGTAGAGTGTTAACCGCATAGAAAACAAAGCACCTAACACAGATCTTCAATGACATGAAGCATGTAAAAACAACAGAGATTCAGTTTAGAATGAACTTGTATTCAAATTGAGGAGACATTTTGTTGACACTCTTCCAGCGTTACATATTGTCAAATGGGGAAAACTGTCCGTTGATCAGATGTTTTCTTCTCAATCGAGGATAATCATAGAGGTCATGGACATGAGACCTTCTCTTTAGAGCTGTAAACGAAACCTTAATTATATCTTTATTAATGTACTGTAACAAGTAAGGGTGTTTTGTACCGCTGTTGTTGACTTGTGTTGTGAGTACTTCTCTGGCTATAATTTTAAAGGGTTCCCTCATCTCACGTAAAATCCCCCAAAACCCACACACACACACACACATACTGTGAAGGCTTAACATGTTATTCACATCACAGTACCCTCCTTAATCTCAGTGTTTCTGGTGTGTGTGTGTGTGTAGAGAGAGGAGGGTTAAGAGCTGGTATTGAGACACCCCCGTCGCTCTGAGTGTTGTAGGGGTGGCTACACAAATCCACAGGACTCCCCTGCTTTTGAGCAGCTCAGAATCAGAGGCCTAACTAGCATATAAACCACCATATCTACAACTGCAGTCCATCTGGGTAAGGGTAAGACTGCCAAGGGATTTGATATGTATTAATAAAGTAAAGACACAGTCTGGCAGTCAGGTTAAGACTTTATTATATTCCTAATGTTCGGAAAATCCCAGTTATTATTGTGTTTCAAGGGAATACAAAAACAATAGTAGCACAGTTAGCATGTCACAAAATTCAACCTGAAGTTTAGATCATTTACCAAAAAAAATAAAAAAAAATAAATAAAAACTTGACTCCCAACCAAAGACCCTGGGGATTTTGCTGTATGATGCAAGGCCATCTCAGCGCAAACCTCAGTGAACATGGAGGTAAGAGCCACCTAGTGTTCTGAGAGCGAGAGTAATTCGGATATTTGCGAGTAAAACTCATGTGCTCTGGGGGTCGAGACTTGGCAGGAAGAAGAGGTGTGAAGTCTTACCGCTTCCACTGCTTTGTGAAATACTCCCCAGGTCTCCTGATCAAGACATTCAGAGTGAAAAGGGTTCTGGCGGCTCTTGTGTCTCGTGGGATTTATTGTGACAAAAGGCCATTCTTCCCCCTCTTCAGTGACTCCACCATGGCCAAGTTAAGCACAACCTCTTCCTCCTCTACCATCTGCTTATATGTAGCCTCAAGTCATTTAGGGATTTACTGGTAAAACTGGTAAAATTGTCATATATTGAGTATTTTTAAGCGACAACATTCAGTTAGTAACCATCATGTTCAAGCAAGTTCAAGGGTCAAAGATATTGAGGATTTTCTGTCCAAATACATTTCCTATAGTTTCATTACATGAGTTCATGTCTTTCTGCACTAGCTCAGTTCACTGCAGAGGGCTGATGGCTTAGATACGCCACTTAGCAATATTCAAGGTTAGCTGACAGGCACATCTGTGATAAGCCTACGTATGGTTTTTAAGCACCATTCAAAATGTAGAGGTCTGCTGTTTGTATTTATTTCAGTGTGAGCAAAAAAAGATTACAAAAAATGTGTTGTTCACCCCCCCCCCAACTCTGCATGTATCCACTGCATGGATATAAGAGACTTGTTCATATACTGTTTTTATTAGTGTGCATACTGCTAGGCATGACAAGCATTGACTAGCGTGACATGACTTTTCCCTGCCTAGCTTACATCTCCCACCATCTTTTTCTCTCAGTGCACTTGGTTACTCATCATTCTAATGGTGGCAATCTAAGACCCTTCTGGACTCCTTATTATAGTTCCTGAGAAGAACCTTTCAAAGAGAGCAATTTTCTCCCTTTGAGAGCTCTTTAAAAGTTACAGGATCTCACCAAAGGCTTGTTTGGAAGAAGAAATAAAATCATACACTTCATTTTTTTTTTTTTAAATAAACCACAATTGTTTGGACTTTCTGAATGCAGATGGCACCATCCACCCGTTTTAACTTTGTATAAGTTTGGTCACCTACCAGGATCTGGACAGTATCTGTCTAAACCTTGGGTCAAAAACTCACACATCTGTTCTTCTCTACTTCACTGTGAAGCAGTTCACTACTCACTCCAACTCAATACACTGATCACCTGTGGCCAAGTTACTGAAGGCCTAGAGCTGATGTTCACCTAAAATTCCCACGGCCTGTCCCATCACAGCCTGTGTCTGTCGGTTGTGCAACCTCTGGTGAAAGCGCAGCCCGCCGCTGTTCCTGAAGGACATGCCACACTGGCTGCACACATAGGGCTTCTCGCCCGTGTGGATGCGGAAGTGGCGCGTGAGCGCCCCCGAGTGGCGGAAGCGCACGCCGCACGCCGAGCACGTGTAGGGCCGCTCGCCCGTGTGGATGCGCAGATGCGTCTTCAGGTTCTCCATGCGGTTGAAGTCCCGGCCGCAGTCGCTGCAGTGGAACGGGCTGTGGCCCGGCGGGAACTTCTGCTGCTTCGCCGGGCGGCCGCCGGACCGCGGCGCGGTGCTGTTGGCCGGTTTGGAGCGGTGGTGCTGGCTCTGGTGCCGGCGCAGGTCGCTGGGGCGCTGGAAAGGCCGGCCACAGATCTTGCACACGTGCTGCTTGTAGGAAGGGGGTAGAACGGGAAGGTTGGGCCTGACGGGGACGCTGTAGTTCTGGGGGTCTGGGTGGGGCAGGGGAGCAGCGTCATTGGGCTGGTACAAGCTGGGGAGAGGAGGGGGGAACACAGGCAGACTGCCCCCCGACGAACTCATCTCTGCGGCCAGCATTGTCACTGCCATAGGGTGGGCTGCTGAGGACACAACTGCAGTGAATGACATTGCTAACACACACAACCAATGATATTTGGGGCTGTATTTATGTCTGTAAATGCATATTCACACCAAATCAAACATATAGAATCAAGAAAACATCACAGGCATTAAGGCTAAAGACTAGAAAATGGACATTAACTGCTATCTTGCACACTCATTGGATCATGGCTGCATTTATATTTCAGTACTCTTACCCAGGGCATGGCTGCCGTCTTGGCTGAGTGCACTAGCATCGCACCCAGGCAGGTCCAGGGGGTCTGGTCTCCAGTCCTCCAACATCTTAGACTGGGCCAACGTGAAGCCATTTGGACCTTCACCCACATCGTCAAAACCTAGCTGGGAGTCAGACTCCGAGATAGAGCCAGAAGCACGGCCCAAATCTGGTTTCTCCTCCTTCACCTGAACTTCCACTGTGGGCTCATATGAGGGGGCAGCCTCCTCTTGTGGATCAGATATATCATTGTGATCTACCCTCCTCTCATTCTGTAAGCAAGGGGCCGATGAAGTTTGCTTGACATCTGTTATGTGTGAGAGAAAAAGAAACGGTTGACCTCACAAGTAAACATCCATTGCAATTTTGAGGACAAATTATAAAATTCCATTCTTACCTTTTCCCATGCTTGATGTAGGGACCAAGTCCTCTGATTGTGTCGGGTTCAAGGTTTGTGAGCACACTCTGCCGTCCTCACAAATCTCACTGAAAGTACCATCGAGGCGTTCACAACTAGCCTCGGCCTCAACAATTAAATAATCACACGTTTTCTTCACAGAGACATTTAGAGAGGTCTTAGCTTGATCCTCAACATCTTTGTCGCGTTTTTCAGTTTTAAGCCTATCGTTACAGTGCGGGCTATCTGGTTGAACCGAATGACTGACAGATAACTGGACTTCACCATCTCCTGCTGCGCACAAACGCGATGAGTCCAATTCTTTTTCGGCTGATTCCAGACGCAATTTCAGAGACTTGTTCTCTCGCAGCGCTTCGTGCATTTGATCGCGAACATCCCCCAAGGCTTGACCCACTAGTTTAGTGACCTCTCGCACAGCTATCTCCACGGCCACTTCAAAAGCGCCGTGTATTGTGGAAGCCAGTTCATCCTGGAAAGACATGGAAATCTCACTGCTCACGGACAACGTCGATGAACGCTGGGCAGCCATGGTTTCACGGTCTCTTTTGCTCCCTATTGTAGTTTTAAAGCGCGGTTTCATCTTAACAAAAATCGTTTTACAGGCTATCGTAACAGGGAACGTATAGAATAGCCTACTGATTCTGAATTTCTCTGACAACACACAAAATGGTACGGGTACCGTTAGGCCTATCTGTTACGATGCCTTCAGCGATATTGTTACTGAGTTAATAAGTAGTGGACACATTATAGTCAGGAAGCCATCTCCTGGTTCTTACCAAGCCGATATCTTTTAGGATAATAGCGATACTTTAATCAGTAAAACCTATACACTAACGCAAAAGACACGGACCAAACAGAAAACTGAGTAAATTAGCTTGGTGAATGCATGAACGTGTCCACCATGGTTTGTTTACAGAGACGGAGTCTGACTACTTCCGTTTTCCGGTTCCAAGTAGTGGCTTTATCCGCTGTTAATTTAGTTTAATCACTGTTGATTTTGTTTAAGATTTTCTTATCACATTAAAGGTATGTATACATTGTAAAACAATTGTAGAGCTTTTTATGAAATCTTGTTGAAAAACACCAGTAGACGTGTATTAATTAACTTCTCTGGTGTTTCAACATGCCCGTATTGTAGGGCTACGCCTCTTCACAGATGAAATTATAAAAATGGTAACACTAAATGGTATATTATATTGGAATATATTATAAATCCTGACATATAATAAACTGCTCTGATAACACTCAACAAAAAATCAGTGTAATCATGTCAAAATATGAGGATATTGGCGTCTCCTTGTGGCTAGCTGTATTCTTGCAAAGTCTATGATAGAATTTCGGGTAACAACATGGCAAGTGGAGATTCGTGAAAAATGAATCAAGGCTACGAACGTGTGACGTAGTAGTGAAATTACTTGACACCTCTTTTTCACTGTCGAAATCTTTTCATTATCATAATTGGTCATGTTCTTCCCTGAAGCAATGCTGGATAAAAGTGTGAGTGATAGAAGAGGCGGTAACTTTGGGGACTCTTTTTTAGGCTGTTAAACATGAGCTTAATTAGTTAGCAATACAATACAACAACAATATCCAAGCCTACTATAGGGAGCCATTATAGGGACAACTTGCAAATTTGCAGTTTGGTGCGATCTGGATTTCTTCCAGAGTGCAAGGCAACAAGTTGACATTGATGACTAAACGTTCACACTATTTGATACGGTATGTAGTTTGATATTAGCAGGTCTCTCTGTCTGGTTATATTATCCAGATTTCATAATGTTTTAGAGCACGTCAAATGCAATCTTGTGGGCTGCTCACAAGATTATATTTGGTGCATGCACGTTGCTGTGTGTGCATACCATTCAGGGTCAAGGATTTGTTGTCAGATGGTTATTCGTGTTAAAAAACTTTGACAACTTCCTCATCTTACGCATATAACTCCCACAACACAAGACTTTCACGAAACCATTATTACTGTTGTTTTCACAGCAGTCACTGTTTTGACTTCATAAATCACGAACACCAGCGGAATCACAACACAAAACAAACACACATATCATCCCGGAGATCTCCTAGACTTCCGCAAACATTCATCAAACTCCCCTCATGCCTGATCCTTCCACACCTGTCAGAAGCTATGATGAGGCTCTATAAAAGGAGTGACCTTTTTGATGAGTCATCCTTTATTAAGGCCTGGGAGACAGTGAATGGTGCTGATAGGAGCGATTGAAAGACCCAATGTATTTAGGTGCCCAGCATGGTGCCAGCAGGGTCAACCTGCCTGCCCCTCCTCTGGAAATGTTAATGAGTGCCTGAGGTGGCGTGTGGGTCTGAGTAATCACAGTGAGATGTTCGCCGCCCTGCAGGTGGCTGGAGATGGTTAGCAGGAGAGAAAGGTCACCTTGTCACCCGTGTCCCCCACCCTCCCACAGACCAACCCTTTCTACACGGAGTTATGTTTTCCAGTTGACTTGGGACATCAGTAATATCGGTCACCGCTTTTATGTCAATCTCCTCACCCTTAGCATCACAGTGGGACGCTGTGTTCAAGCAGGCCATCAAGAACGGTACTACTGAGCACTGTGTTGAACCAGTGATTGTATAGAAAGTGATTGTCGGGCTCAATAGAGTTGGAACAATACTTCGCAGCGTATGATTTATGGGAGATTGTGATTCGTTCGGGCATGTGAAAAGGTGCCAGTGGTTGGGAGACTCAGGGGTAGACGAGCCAATTAACATTTGAGTCACTTCACGTCATCAGCAGCCTGCCACTGTGCACAGTGCGTGGAGTGAGCGAGGAAGCGAGAGAGAGAGAGAGAGAGTTGCGCAAAATGCCTGCACGATGCGCTAAATGCCAGTGCTTAATCGCAAGTGAGGTGCCTTTAGTGCTAATTGAGTCAGACGTCAACACTCACACCACCCTGGGAAGGCTCAGTGTTCACAGAAAGCCCAGGTTACTCATTTCATAGGTGGAAGAACTTGGCAATGACTCATTATGCACTCACTACACAGCGAGCATTTGGTTACCTGATGTCAGACAGAATAATGGCAAGCAAAGACAAATGTATCACTCAGTCCTTTGAAACTTGAATGAAAGTTTAGAGAGATATGCCACAAAATGGCAGTCAGATAAGGATTTAAAAGCCATTTTGGTTAGAATTATGTTTTTGTGATGAAAATAGAAATGAAAATAGTTAAAAAGGCATCTTTAAAAATCAGGTGCCGTTTCAAGTGATAGTAGGTGCTTTCCTCTTTACTTGGTCAAAAGGAAATGCAAAACCGATGACGACAACAAACTGGTCAGACAAGAAAAATTGACCTCTTTTCCAACATTTGTTTTGATTAAGCAGGTGATAGTGCTAATTCCAATTAAGCCAGATACATGATTTGTTTGGTAAACTTGCTGGTGTCTTAAATAGTTTCAGATGCTTTAATACATGCACAGTACTCCTTATCCATGTGACAGCTTGAACTCAAGTGCCCCAGTTGACACAAAATGTGTTATTCCAACATGTCACTTAACTTGCAACAGAAGCAGTTATGAAGCCTGTTGCACCAGCCGTGACAACTCCTTAGAAGCATCTCACTCAGTTTAACACGCACACACACAAACAAACACACACACACACACACACACACACACACACACAGACACACACACACAGACACAAACACACAAAACACACACAGACAGCCCCCATCATCCATCTACCACCTCCGTCTTACGTAGTCCACAGTGAGCCAATCAAAGCCCCAACCCTCACCCATGGGAGACCTATATATCCCGGTCTCTGCGTTCCCCCACCAACTACTCTCAAGGGCCACGACACCTACTGTCACTCCTCCGGACTTCCACAACAGAGGCTGAGTGAAGCGTGCCACAGGAGTCATGCTCTGCTCCCAACTCCAGCTCCTATTGGTGTCCCTGTGCACCTCTGCGCTCCTGGGTCGGATCAGTGCCGCGCCACAGAGAGACATCCTGGACCAGTTTCTCAGAAACAACGGCAACATCAAGGACACCAACGTCAGTGAGGTGAGGATGAAGATGAGGATGAGGAGAGTTGAGCACTTGGACGGGTGGCTGGGATGGTGGGAGCTGTGGAGATGGTGCCTTTTAGAACATATTGTTTCAGTGCCGGTCCTTATACTATATTGCTGTCCGTCATCTCATCCAAGCAACAGGAATGGATATGAACAGTGTGCACATTGGATGAATGTGAAAGATTCTTCACACGTAACAATGTATCTGAGCTGTAAATAAGGATTGTGATGTCAGAGATGTGATGGGTTCCTAGGTAGTCTCGAGCTTTGAGAACATGAAGCTGGAAAAGACCGTTTTTCAATTAATCCTGTAATTTGTATGTCAAACCAGCAGTAATAGCATGAATTCCTCTTATCTGGGGCAATACAATGGTTGTATTATTTCATAATACTTTCATTAATTAATTTAATAACAATTACCTTAACTCAAAAAATAGCAATGGAACTTTATTTTTTATTATCATCAACAACAATAAATAAATAAAACCTTAAAATAAAAATAGTAGCAATACTAATCTTATTTTTTTAATCATAATTTTTGTTGTTGCTGTTGTTGTTACTATTATTACTATCTAATATAGCACTAGTAGTAGTAGTACGGCATGATCAAATTTGCACCATGCTCTTACATACTTTTCATACCCATTTAACATGCACCTGCCCTCCCCTGTCTGGCCCCAGGATGTGTCCGAGATGCTGCGGCTAAAGATCCTGGCGGACCTGATGGCCGAGGGGGATGACGATAACCTCCTCCCGGACCGAGGACCGCAGGGCGGACGGGACCAGGTGCCACGACAGCTCCCCAACTCCCAACGGGAGCGCAAAGCAGGCTGCCGGAACTTCTACTGGAAGACCTTCACATCCTGCTAGCCAAGAAGGGACTGCTATCCTACAAGGCATCCAGTTCTGGGGGGGGAGCAATTTATTGTTGGTATATTTCAGGTGAAAATTGCTGAAAATTGCTTGCTGCTCCATTCATACTAAAACACTGAAATTCACTGTCTTGTAGGATGTTTTTCGTTCTTTGCTCACACGGTCACTTTTTATGACTATGCTGTAAATATACATGGAAACGTTAGTGTTACCAAAAGTGAGTTTGAGCAATTGTAAATGGTGGTAAAATGCACAACTGACAGGCACAAATGTCGGTGTAAATGAAGGTCTCTGACCCTTTCCAATCTGCCAGAGGACATTTACTGATATATCCACCCCTAACTGGAATCACACCGTAGTTGACATAACGAGAAGTGACAGAGTGCAAGTGGAGGAAAGGGAGGCAGAATTTCAAAGGATCTGTATTGCTGAGCACAATGAAGTGATGGGGGTGCTTGTGTGTTTGTTTGTGTCTTGGACTGTTGTGGCCACGGAAACCAATGCTTCTCACCAATATTTTCATTAAAGCTATGTGTTTGTATATGCCTCAGGTCCTTTACTCGGTGGTGGTAGTAGAGTGTGTGTGTGTGTGTGTGTGTGTGAGAGAGTGTGTGCACGCGCGCATATTCTCTTCCCATTCTCTCTTTAAAGTCTGTGGTTGTAAGGCAAACGTATCAGCTCACTTAGGCCAGATCTGTAAAAAATCTCCAAATACTTTAGAATGACAAATAATAAATAATAATAAACAAGAGAGTATTCAGATGCTTTGAAAATGGATGGGTTTATGTATGAAGTATGTACTACAATTCAATGGCAGAGTAAAGCAGATGTCTCAAACACAATGTTCAAAATAAGCACCCACAACCACTCACTCACTCACTCACTCAACACAACTCATGCAGATACGCACACAACTACAGCTCAATCAGGAGTGTTCATCAACTGCCATTCACAATAGTGGGCATTTGTAAGATGGTCTATCTACTTGGCAACAATGCAAATTCACGAGAGATATTAGTCCAGAAATACAACGCAAGGACAACAAGAAATGACAAATACAAAATGAAAAAACACCAAAATTGTCTTACACATATTCTGAGGGGGAAAAAAAAAAGCATTGACCTAAATGAGGACTAACTGAACTTATGAAACACCGACTGAAAACAAGACTGACATTCAAGTGAAATGCAATAAATTAACAAAATGAATGTGCAACTTTAATCCAAATTGATATCTTAATGGTATTTAAGTTTAAGAGTACAGTAATTATGAAAATAGACAAAGTGGTCAATAAAGAGCGCACAGTGGGATATCTTTTTTTCCTTTTGGAAAGGTGGGGTGCATTATGTCAAAACAAACCAAAAAAGACACACAGAAATGGCACAGACTTCAAAACTCACATTTCATAAAACGAGTTCCAATTGTTTTGCATAATTTCAATCCGTTTCATGGTTTCATTTTAGAAGTTGCAAATAGTGGTTATGTAATGTACAAAGATGACACACATACACACAGTCTCACACAGATTTGTGATTAGCAAATCTAAGCTAAATTCCTAAACACAGCAAACAGAATCCCAGCCGGTCAAAAGATACTGTAGGCCAAAATGGGCTTGTGCTATTTTCTTACAGATAAATTATACGTGTCAGGTATCCACTTCATAACACCGGCATCTTCATGTGTAACAGCGCAACTTTTGGCCGACAACCAAAACCCACCGACCAAACAGCAATCACAAGAGCCCTTTTTCCACACAGAACTTTACATGTGTGTGTGAAAGGCATCCAAAATTATTGCATTAGGCTACAGTCATTTCTGTTAATAGAATAGCTATCCCACTCGAAACCAAACCATGACTTATGTAGCTACCCATGACCAAACGCTAACGATTCAGTTGCACCTTATATAAGACTACAGTAACCTTGTTACCTAGTAACGGCCCTATGTGTACCCTGACACGTCGATAGTTTGTATTTATATAAACTAGGCTCAAGGTTAAGACTAGGGCTGGGTATAAGGTTGAGGTGCATGAGTATCAACGTGGTGTGTTACACCGTATGTATATGTATAATTACAGCGCAACAAGGATTCTGTTAAATTAAAGTGATTAAAGTGTTGCCGTCTAATCTTTGTAGTTACACTCAATCACCATCACCATGTATCTGTCAGAACACCTCACCTACCAACTCATAAATCATTTAGTTCACAGCAAGTCTGACTTCATCAAAAGCCTTCTCACCTTCTCTTAGTTGAGACCTTTTTTTTTTTTTTTACTCGGTCACCATGGTAACCAACATTATCCCTGTGGTAAGGAGATACCAATACCTCTTCGCTACTGTACACTGCACTACGGAATACAAAATGTCAACTTCAGTCCTTCGGCCTCACAGGCATTCTTCCACCCTAAGCACACCACTACCCTCCATCACAATACATTAGATAGATACAAACTGGTAACTGTACTGCGGCAACGTAGAAAAAACAACAACAAGTTTAGTCATTCAAGCTTGCGGAGAGGAGATTGTTTCCACTACTGTATGGATGCACCATTCTCAGAAAGCAGAGCTTTTGATCTACAGCAAAAGGTGAGTGTTTGTTTTTAGAGGGTTGTGTGTGTGTGTGTGTGTGTGTGTGTGTGTGTGTGTGTGTGTGTGTGTGTGAGTGTGTGTGTGTGTGTGTGTGTGTGTTTGGAGGGGGGAGGGGGGCTTGTTACCCCTGCTGCCAGCAGCTCAGGGGCATAGGACAGCACTAACATGAGCATGGTGAGGTGAGAGAACAGGACTAGGTACTAACCCAAGTATCAGCTCCAAGTTCTCCCCGTTTACCTGCACTTGACTAAACTCAGCAATGGAGGTTTTACACAACAATCACACAACCTTACAAAAGGAGTCAACGTTATAGTGTTAAGATTTTGAGGCGAAATTCTGAACAGTACATTTCAAATCACTTTCACTCATCACACACTCATACCGTACACACACACACACACAGAGAGAGACAGACAGACACACACACACAGAGACAGACACACACACACACACAGAGAGACAGACAGACAGACAGACAGACGGACACACGCAGCAGCCGGTGTCTACAGCTTCGGACGTTTGTTTAGTCGGGCAGTGGTGGCAGAGGGCAGACGGGCCACAGGGAGGCTGGGCACAGCTAAGCAGGGGAGGGCAGTGGGCAGTGGGCCTGGCAGCTCAGCAGTCAGTGGAGATTTTGGCGGAGAGGTCCTGGATGCGGCGGGCGCTGCAGCTCTTACAGAGGATGTGCCCGTCCAGGGGGTAGCAGCCTCGCCCCTCCCCCTCCGACGACAGGAGCAGACCACATTCCTACGAAAGGAGAGAGGAGCAAAGACATTTCAAAAAGCCCACGTTTGCAAAACTTGAAAAAGGGGACCAGAAGATGTGATCAGGGACTGCCAAAGGAAACTGGTACTAAACATTTTTATGTGTTATGACAGATATCCTCTTTCATAATTATATTAATGTGAAAAACAGTTTCATACCAACAGGCACTCATACATTCACCAGGAATGAGAAGGATAACTTTCAGTCACTTCTAAGAACCTTTTTTTGAGTAATAGCAGAGAATCTCACCTCACACTTGTAACAGTTGACATGAAAACTCCGGTCCAGGGCAACTATCCTGACCGTCTCCTCCTGTCCCGGCTCGGGCATGATTGGCTGCACACACACTGAGCAACGCGGGGCGAACTTCCTGTGACACAGGAAGTAACAGTACCATCAGTAAAACGAGCTGCGGAACTACACGCACACTAATGCAAACACATCCTGTCATCCAGGCACAGCAGGAGATGGACATCTGGCTTGACTAGCACACAGGTCAGAGTGTCACACAGGCCCCATATTCCATAAGAGGATACCTTCCAGTTCATCTCTGCAAATGATAATACCTGAAACGTTTTTTTGACCAAATAATGGCGAATTTATTTGTAAGCCGAAAAGCAAAGCTCATAATCCCCTAAACCCCCACCACCAGGGACAAAAATACAAACAGCTTAGGTTTATCTTACTGCCTTCTCCTCCTCCCCCCCCCACACAAGCTGGAGAGAAGCCCCTGAAATAGCGCGTTTTTTTTTTTTTTTTTGGCAAAGCCGTAGCATTAGCATCGGTGTGAGCCCCTGTAGTTCTGCAGCACTAGCTGTCGCTACCTGTGGAAGTCGTCGATGCAGTGGATCTGGGAGGAGGCGTCCACGGTGAAGGGCACTCCGTCCAGGCAGCAGTTGCACACCACGCAGGTGAAGCAGCGCGGGTGGTAGGCCTTGCCCATGGCCCGCAGGATCCGGTCCAGGATGGGGTTGGAACACTTGGAGCAGCGCTCGAGGGTGCTCTGAGAGGAGAGATGGGGAGGGAGAGAGAGAGAGAGAGAGAGAGAGAGAGAGAGAGAGAGAGAGATGACAAGTCAATACATGCAGCAAAACGATGGATACAAAAACAACAACAACCACCACAGCAACAACAACAAAACAAGACAATAAATACAAACCAGCAGTGAAGGGTTAGTACTGGGTAAATTGTTCCTTATGGAAAACAGTGTAAGGCTTAAAAGATCAACGAGAGGTGAGAGGAGAATGATAAAGATAACAGGAGGAGGTTGCTGAAGGAGACAAGCCACTGTGAGAAGAAAGTGAGGAGACATGAGAGAAACTAAGAATAGAACACAGGAGAGAGAGAGAGAGAGAGAGAGAGAGAGAGAGACACAGAGAGAGAGAGAGAGAGAGAGAGAGAGAGAGAGAGACACAGAGAGAGAGAGAGAGAGAGAGAGAGAGAGAGAGAGAGAGAGAGAGAGAGACACAGAGAGAGACACAGAGAGAGAGAGAGAGTCCACTGACTATGTAACAGCTCTCGCAGTAGCTCTTCTTGTCCAGTGCGTAGAAGGGCTGGCCTCGCAGGCGGGCGTGGCAGGTGATGCAGGTGAAACACTCCACGTGGAACACCTGCTCCATGGCGATGCACCCACTCCCGTCTCCAAGGACGTTGTCGCCACACCGTGCACAACGGCCTGCCGAAAACAACCATCAAATCTTAGCCAGGGCTCCTGCCGATTCCCGTAAACTTACCAAACTTTTCCTAAAGGTTTTTTTCCCCTCTTCACCCTCATTGCTACTACAGCATATCTCTCATTGGTACGCTCGGTTGTACACACACACACGTGAAATTTGTGGATCAATTAAATCATAAACATTTTGTACATTTACCTGATCTAAAGAGGTGATTTCATTTTCGAAAAAATAGATTAATGTGCTCAGATGCCACAATATTGTCACTAGTTTGGCACTAGAGTTCAAGAGTAGTTCAACGCATTAACAGGACTTTGACAGTGACCTCGGTGTGTGACCTTAATCTATTAATTGCAGGAGGCTTTTGCACCACTTTCCATTGATGCCTGTCTGCATTAAGATCCGTTTTCAGGTGACTGAATGAGACACTGGATGAAATGGAAGGATAAGTGGCCTAAAGATGAGGTCAGAACCTCATGTCTAACCTGTGTCACAGATCAGGTCCACTAATCTGATCTATTTTTCGCCAACAGAGGATGTGATCTCATGGAAGTTCGACTAACTCCTGGATTAAAGTCCATGTTTACGGCACACAAATTACTGAACATCTTATAGCAATCACTTGCCTAGACGGTTCTTAGGACGTGTCTGCCAAGGATTGACCCCAAGAGGGCGGCATTTGACTTAATCAGAACGTACCAAAGTACTCCTCGGTAGGGGGGTGGTTCATATCATGAACCAGCTTCTTGGTGAGCCGCTCCAGCTCTTCTTCAGGCCTTGGCACAGCCCCCTAAACACAACGAAACTCACATCAGGTGGTTTGCAAAAACGATCAGCTAAATTAGGAGGCTTTCTGAGGACTCCTTAAAAGGAAGCACTTATCAACACATCAGAAAACACACTTCCTCCAAGGCACATAAATCCAGTCTTAAACCTTTGCTAAAAGATCCTGGTAGCCCTGGTAGTTTCTCACCACAGGGTGTGAAATGGTAAGGTTCTCTGTGGACCCCTCACCTTACTAGGATGATAGGCTGCACTCTGCACGGTCCCTGAGGCGTCCGGACCCCTGTTGGGCGGCTGGGGGCCCTGGCTGGCTCGGACTCCCAGCGGCCCTCCTGGCCCTCCCTTGGCGTACCCACCCTCTCCGTGCATTTCCTGGGCAGAGGCAGGCGGCATAGAGTACCAGCCCTGCTGCTGTGGTGACTGGGCCTGGTTGTGCACCAGGTGGTCCTGGTAAGGCGGCCGCTCTTGGGCAGGGGGCCGGGAGGTGTGCTGGCGCGGCGGGGTGTAGGCCTGCTCCGCCTGTCTGCCCGTCTGGGAGTAGGTGGTGACCGGCTGGGCGGTTTTGACCTGGACGCTGAAGCGGGGGCCAGTCGGTGTGGAGGCGGTGGTGTAGGACGCAGGCACTGGCTGGGGGTAGGGCTTGTGGTGAGTGGCTGAAGAGGAGGAGGAGGAGGATGAGTGGGATGGATAGGAGTAGTCCAGCTGGGAGTTGTATGGAGAGGTCTGGTGATCACCGGCGTACGGGGGCGATGGGTGGTACTGGCTCTGGGGGTGAGGGGGGTAGCCCATGGACGGACGGCCCGGTGGGTGAGCCCCTGATGGGCCTGAGGGCTTGTAGCGATCCCCTGAGAGGTGCTTGTTGTAAGGCACATTATCATAAAGCTGTAGGGGGGAAAGGAGAGAAATCAGCCGGCTGACAAGAACAGCCGAACTAGTTTTTCTTCTTCACCTCAGTAACATCTGAGCCATGAGTGACAGAGTGAAAGTAGTTCAAGAGTAGTTCAACGCATTAACAGGATATTGACAGTGACCTCGGTGTGTGTGTGACCTTAATCTATTAAGTGCGGGAGGCTTTTGCACCACTTTCCATTGATGTAGTTAAGATGTATTAAGATCCGTTTTCAGGTGACTGAGCTACAGTTGCTGAATGAGACACTGGAGGAAATATGATTAGTGGCCTAAAGATGAGGTCAGAACCTCATCTGTACTCCTCAACTCATTGTGGCTGTCTGTAAAAAATAAGATGCCTCTTCAAACGGTTGTATGCTGCTCTTCCCCAAGAGAATCAATAAACTTTTATAACCCAGAACACCTAAACCTATTAATATATATTCCAAATCCAAGTAAAAACTATTTAAACACTACTGAAACGCTTTTTTTCATGCACAATCTGTGGTGGTGGCGGCGGTGATAAAGACCTGTGTGCTTGTGCTGTGTGGGTGGCTGTCCAAATCGGCTAGCATGCAGGTCAGAGAGTCTATTTCAGCGTCTATGTTGGAGTGGTGCTTCTCTGGCCCTCGAACCTGGAAAACAATGCACACATTACCACTCCGTTTCAAATGGAAGACAAATTAGAAGGACAGAGCTGAAAAAAATAAACATGTTATGAGGATGACTAGTATTTCACATTCCAAATGCATCTTCAGTGTACAAAATGTAGAGATCTACAAACAGAAGCTGCCCAAAGGATCATTACAACAACGAAAGAAAATGTACCCGTCAAAGTATAAAAACATAATTCCTGCAATTAATTTGCAGCAACGATTGCCATCATTTCACAGTTCAGTTCTCACTCCACACCCAAAGCCAGCTACCAGACAGCTGGTGTTGGATGATGACTAATATTTCCAGCTTATCACTACTCCCATAACCTCAAAGTAATGATGAAACGACCCCATGCATAGCATCTGGACATTCCAATTCCAATGTTGCTGGCTGCATGACTACAGCGGATATATTTAGAAGAACCATGAGAATCATTTGAAAGGATATTTGACATCCCTGACCCACCTGATGGTCATAGGCTGCCATGTGAGGGTTCCAGGGGGGTCGCTCGTCTTTGGGCCCATGGGAAGGGGGATAGTAGTGGTCCCCGGAATTAGGAGACATTGGGTGAAAGGCAGCAGAGCCTGGGTCTTCAGAGTGCTGCATGATGCCACCTGAAAAATCACCACACACACACACACACACACACACACACACACACACACACACACACACAGACACAGACACAGACACAGACACAGACACAGACACAGACACACACACACACACAAATAACATAAATACTTTTGTCAAGTGAATGACATTTCAAGGACTCTGGCAAACATTCAAATATGACCTCAGCTGTTTACTCTGGTGTCCATACCAACCTGATATAGACAGACAACACAACACCATGAGGGTCAGCTATAGTCACACTGTTGGAATGTAAATGAGTTACTGTTACTGTAATGTAACCAGACTCCTCAAATTTACTGCCAGGAGGAGAGAAAATAGATGCGGCCGTTTTATATAACTGGGACTGGGTGCCTAGTCCTTGCCATCCTCACACCCTGGGTGTACATGCAATGAATACCACAAACCATCCGTGTGTAGCTACTACTGCCATTTGTATAATAATGACAATCAATATTCAAACATATTGATCACAGGATCAAGAAGAGGGAAGAATGCGGAAGAATCTAACCTAAACACACACTATACCTAATCACACAGAGACACTTACTGTTAGACTTGCTAACATCACGGACAGGGCTAAACATCCAATAACCTTTATTTAGCTGACTAATTCCCACCTGTTGGTCCAGTGGCGATGTACCTGGTGGGCCCCCCTCCACCTCCCCCTGAGCCCCCATTCTGCTCGTAGGCGCCGTACTTGGGCCTCGGGTCGGCCAAGACCTTCTTCTGGGCCCTGTAAAAGGACGGTCCGCCGTGTGACATGGGGGGCGCGGCTCTCTCTGGGCTACCTAGGGTTCTTGGAGGCAGCCAGGTGGGGCCGGACATAACGGAACTCTGTGGATGATGGACGAGAGAGGACATCATTCTCATGCAAAGACACCAGGTAGCTCCACAGACCAAAGACTGTAGCATGACATTGACATTAGTCCAAGAACCACCTGTGAGTCTCTATGAAAATAACAAATGATCTCACTCGTATATCAAGGGGCTGTAGCCCTTGGATGACAAATGTGGGAATAAAACCATAGCCAGCTTAGACACGCTCTCTACCGGTAACTGTCTGCGGAGAAGCAGAGGTTTGGCAATTACAGTGTGATCTGTTGTTGTCCACACCCACTGCCTTTGCTTACCTGGTGGCTCTGTGATAGACCCATGCTGCATGATTTTCTGGCAAAATGAGACTTTGCACTGTCCGTTACAGTCTCAAGGAAGCGGTCGTGAGGTATGCGTGTGTTTATGTAATAGGTAACCAAGGCAACCCCGGAGATGCTCCCACTCTGCATTTCCTATGGTGACGTTTTGAAACCACTTTAACAATAGCCTCCCAGTTTCAAAGCAGGAAAAGGGAGTCAGTCCCATACAAGAGGGGAATTCCAGTGGCACTTGGACAAAAAGCCACTAAGTGAGATGTGTGCCTGTACTCTCTCTCTCTCTCTCTCTCTCTCCCTCTCTCTGCCACACACACACACTATTCCCACAGGTGCAAGACACTTGCTGGGTTCCTCGGTCACCGCTGGGCTACCATTGGTACAATGGCTATTGTTCCAGAAGCTTCAACTTCACAACAAACAAGCACAGAAAAATGATAGGAAATGTTGCGTAATGAATAATGGATGTTTTTGCTGGGGCAACTGGAATACCACACAATGCAATGAAGAATATAAGGACTGACAGTATGACTGCCCCCTACGCATGGCCCCTCACAGAAAAACGAATAGCATTTAGTATGAGGGGGGCTACATTAATCATGCATGAAAATAAATTAATTTAGGTATTTGTTAAACGTAGGCCTACGTTACAGAAAAACGTCATCTTACGTGAGATTCCAACAAGATTAAAATAATGCGGGTCTAGGCGTAAAATAAGCCACAGTTGTTAAAACTATTTGTGTTTCATGAATGTGAAGCTATTAATGAAGTTCCACTTTGCACACCGGTGGGATAATTTGAGCCTATTTCCGGTTGACAGCAAACTCAAACCCGAGGTCTGAGGGCCAGGAAAACATCCAAACAAATCTAGACTATATCGTTCGACGATGAAGTTGCCAAGCCTATGAAAAGTTTTATTGCATAGTAGTTGTAGTATGCTAGGCTACACTGCGAACCCCGCTGAATGTTTTCTGCTGAACGAGGTCAATTGTACGACTGAATGTTGAGGACTGACATGCTACGTTGACACGAACCGTTACATTTTCTGTAGCCTTATTACAAGTCATAACATCAAGGATCCCTCTGAAAACCTCAATGCAAGACCGGTGTAAAGCATTTAGACGAACAATGAAGCCGTAACGAGTTTCCGTAGCCTTACCTCTTAAAATCCGGGAGACTTTCCAAAGTCTACAGTCGCCTGGTCTTCACCCTCATCTGCGAATGAAAAAGGGCATAAACATTCATGATGCAATGCTAAGATAACTGTAGCAGAATGTTATGGAGCTCTCCAGTGAAACACCGCTTATCCAACCTGGCAAAATAGCCTATCAGAACGTGGAGTCAGCTAGCTTGAGCACAAACGACCACACGCTGAGATTGCAACAGCAGCCACAGCGTAGTCGACGTTACAAATAACCACTCATTCAGGCAACCGTTACATTGTAAGCCATTTCTGTACAAATCGTCAGCATTAAACCAGGTAGCTGAATTAGGCACGATGTCCCTTACCCTATTGATCCTGTATCTACTAGCATTCAACCAAAACTAAGTCTATAATGCTTGTTAAGCCTACTTGTTTATTTGTTCATGCTAGCAATGCAACTCCATTCGTTAAATTAATGCAAATGATCACCTTATACTGCGTAGGCTAGGTTACACTTGTTGCACACAAACAACAAGCGAAATCGTTCACTCGGTCATTTTAACCATCTGTTTAATTCAGACTATGCTAAATGAAACTTTGAAATATGCTACTTGATCTCCAAAAGATTGATTTCTTTAACCTACTTTTGCTGAGGATCCGTTTAGTCACAGGCCCCATGAACTCGTCACAGCATTCCAAACGTGTGACGTAGAGTCGTCGCCTCGCTGAAGTGGTTGCGGTAAGCACATTTCAGTCGGGCCCGACGCTGTCTGTCCCACATTGGGTTGACAGATGGTGCCTTTCCATCCAGAAAAAAAACCTTCATCGCCATGGGTGATCTAATCCAGCGGCCTATACCCTCATCTGTTTTGGATTTAAAGCACAACACTCTCAATAGGCAACAGATATCATAAAGGTATAGGGGCTATTATTTGCGGTAGGCTTACATTTCATTCAGAATACACAACTCTTGTAAATAAACATACATAGCCTACAGAAATTGTCAATGATCTTTAAAAAAAGAAATACATTATAATCATCGGCATTCCTTGAGTCACCGTGTTCTGACGTCAGTTTACAAACTGCCGTCTCATCTGCTATATCTCATTAAAGTATTGGTCAAGACCCAAACATGTGACAAGTAGCCTACTTGAACGGAACTAACCATGAGCGTGGGACTACAGGTAGTTAGTTTTTGGTTGGCGCTTCAAACTATTAGTTTTGACTTCAGACAACAAGCCTATTTAGTTGTGAAAATAATGTTTCGCTTAATTAGATGTTCGTTATTCATTCCTCTATATATAGACCACTTACATGGTCTCAAACAAATTGTTTAACCCATGTAACGGCACAAGATATTTGTTTACCCCCTGGACTCGGAACAGGTTGGCATCACCTGGATCGCTTCTCAGAATAGTCCCTTTGAAGAATTCAAGGAACAGAGGTACCTGGTAGAGGAAACGTCACTACTACATGTCCATTCCAGGAAAACTAGAGCAGGTGTCATCTATCAATGAAAAGGTAAAATGATTTGAATGCCAGATATTAGTCAATTTGTCAAGTACAGTTGGTAAATCAGTTATATCAGTTCAAGTATAATTTTAGGGCTAAATGTTTGCATAGAAAGAGAGATTAGTGCAGATATGCTTATATGTATGGAAATAACACTATTATATATATATCAACTATATTTTCATTTTCTAGTATGTTATGTTAACTGCTTTCTAGATCGTAGTCAACTTTTGTGTTCAAACCCCAGATAGTCTATAATTAGTCTGTAATTGGATTTCCTTCATTCATTTATTTATGTATGTAGGCCATGTTTTAAATGCATCTGTCACAGATGGGCCATGATGTTTTGTTCACAGTCTTCATCTTAAAAAATATTGGGAAAGTAGCTCAGAGCAATCTCCTCTATTGGCTACTCTGACTTCCATGTATGCTTTAGGGATGTAACAGATTCTAATGCACGCTCGCGACATCAATTCCGAGCATGCCGAAATAATGACATAATTCTCCAGCGGCAGCACCAACATTAGACCGTTACACAAGACATTTTCTAGAGATAACGTTAGGGTTACCTCAAAGTTGACAGTTGTGTTGTGTTTAACCAATAAACGTCAACCATCACTGCAAGCGGCACCCAGAAGTTTGGCGCTGAAAGAGGTCCTACAGGGGAAGTTCCTGCAGTGGAAAGGTCTAACGGTATCGCCCCTCTAAAACGGCCAACAAGGGCCTGCAGTGGAAAAGCTCCTCTTGTGTGTGAGCATGTCAAAAGGACTGTGGAAAAATGTATGTGTGTGTTTTTCCTGAACATTATCTGTCAATAATAGTCATTTAGGGTTACACTGATCTATTTTTGACTTGTATTGCCAATATGATTGTGGATCTTCTGACACCGGCTCTCCCGATCCCATGCACCTCTAAATATGCTGTCTCCATATATAGTCCCAGACTATATATGACCATATAGTCCCAGACTATATATGACGCTATACCTAACCCTTTTAGGGTGCTTTCACACTAGAGCTTTTGGGGTGGACCAGGGTCTGCGTGAGCTGTTTCGTTGATATGATGTGTCCGAACTCGGGTGCAGACCAAGGGTTTGGGGTACGGTTCACCTGAACTCCATTGCAATTTGTATTTGGTGTGAAAGCTATCCGATCTAACACCAGGAAGAAAACACTATTTATGACCACTGATGGATACAAATTCTACCACAAGAAATCACTGTTAGATGTGAAATCATTTATTAACATCCAATTTTTGAAAATGATAATAGTCCTGAAACATATTGACTGGAGGCATTACATGAACATTACATGGCAACTCATACTTGCTCTGTAAGCAAAGCTGCAAATGTATCTTGCTTTACGTCCTTATCCAAGCAGCTCGTTTCATTTATGGCAGTGAAAATAACGAAATTAGCAAAAAGATGAAGAAAAAAAACAAATAGAGTGCAGCTTTCCATTTTTCCTTCCTTACTTTGCATTTTTTGCTTACTGACATTGGTAAATAAAAGCTACATGTTTATGCGTTGATGACATAAACAGACCATGGTTTGCAACCAAATAATATAATGTGACAGGAGACCAGCATGGGGGAGGTAACGACGACGACACTCACTCACACACACACACACACACACACACATACTCCAGCAAAACAAACTAAACAAAAACAGCCTTACTGATTACTGAGATGCTAAACCACCCAGCGACCCTGAGCGGCAGAGCGCTCTGCTGTTTGTTTGTGTGCCAACGTGCTGCTGAGGATCTCCCCTCAGTGGTGTAATGGCATCAGGAAAGACACAGTAAATAAAGTTTGACCATATTTGGGTGATTCAAGAGAGGTTTCCTTTTTGTCTTGATGGCTCCCCTGCCAGGCCTTTTCCTCTTTCTCTCTCTGAACAAAGTCACCAAAGAGCTGAAGAGGGCAATGCCTCCCGCCTCCCACACACACACACACGCATGCACACGCAAACACACACACACACACACACACACACACACGCTCCTTCTCTCACTCCTCCTATCCATGTAATCCCTCCCACCCCCACCCTCTGGCTGTCTCAATCTGCTTCAAAGGAAACCCCACTGTCAGTATTTGTCTTTATTGTTTTCTTTGCCTTTTTTTTATTTTATGTTTTTCACGTTTCTGCCTCCTGCCACCTTCCTAAGGAGACAAACAAGCAGCCCCCCCCCCCCCTTCTCCCTCTTTAGCCCGGATGGGGTCTGCTGTGTCCTTATATGTACAAAACCCTCAGCCCGGGCAGGAAAGGACAGTTCATCTGGATCCGAGTTATTGTTTCAGGCAGCTGCTGCTTGTGCGATTTTTTTTTACTGATATCAGGAGCGGGTGTTGTTAAAAATGAGATTGCACCTTGTCTGAAAAGTAAAAACATTAGCCTTTTCTGTGTTTTAAAGAATGCAGTTGGAGAATGGATGTACCGGTTTTTAAGCCATTGTGTCATTGTCATGAAAATATATTCTTTTATTGCTAATCTCGAATCCATCAACATTAACAGTAGTTGTTTTGTAATTCTATGTGGGCTAACTTGTCAGCTTGCTTGTTCTCTAGATTACATTATTTAACCAATGAATTTAACAAGATTATACCACTTGTCACAATGAAAGAAGACATGTATTTTGTCTACTTCAACACACTCATTGTGATAGAAATGTGGATGGGCAGTTTACTGTGGTTGTTATAGTTACCATTCAAACTTTCCAGATACAACTTTTGAACCACATCTGCTTAATAGGCCATGTATTGATAAACAAAAACACAGAACAACAAACACTTTTAACATTTACTGGATTTCACTTCAATATAATTAATTGCAAGTCAAAATTATCTTGCAGTCTTGCAAATATCTTGAAGGTCCTGATTAGTCATAAATGCATTGCAGATTTCTTTAATGAAAATCCTGTCGACCCTCTAGGCTGGGTTATATGTTAAAAGAACATGTCATACAACAGCAGCATTAAACATGATGCTGCATTTCATCCATCTTGTCGCTGGATGACTGACAACGGCTACAATATAGCACCTGCAGCCCTCGCGGGTGCAGTTTGGCCCTTCTTGGGAGAAGGACCATTTTGTAGGTCTGTTTGGCGGAGTTGAACTTTAAACTCTTGCGGACACCACGTATGTGTCGCCTAGTTCTTCCTATTATAACAGTTTCTGGTCCGCTTGGAGGACATGTTCCATACATTAATTGAAAATTCATTTTGGTTTTGAAAATGCAAATTAGCGCACCATGGTGCAGCCAAAAGTGGTTATGGAAAAAACTGTATATGTCTGGTCATACTAGGATAGATTGTATGTAGCTGCAATTTTTTGCTTATTTGGCACGCATGCAATTTTAGATTAGAAAATCTGGATTATCTAAATCTGGGAAAAAATGATGTGATGAACAGTGTGAGCTCTCTGGCAGACCATTCCTTCTTTTGGAGATTTCAACCAGAGGGTCAGCTCTTATCTAACCTGGCTTTAATGCCCTGACCATCCTGAAGCATTTTATTACATTTGCGCATTGTGTGTATTGCATCAGGACTGTTACTAAACGAACCGAACTACAAGGGTAGATATACTGAGAGGGGCGGATGGGGCACATCTGGGTTAAAGCCCGGAAGAGGGTAGGGGGGCAGTGGCCCACTGTGAAGCCCAGGGCAGTGGCCTGGACCTGGGGCCGGTTGCAGGCCACGGCAGGCCAGACTGTCGGCCTTCCGCTCATTTAGCCTGAACCTGTTTAGTAATGTTCTCACTTTTCCTCCGACGCCCCCTCGCTTCCGTCCCTCTCACAATGCCTGGAAGTTGCCTAGACCTACATCTCCACGTCTCCCATCGATGAGTTTTTTTTTTTCTCTCTCTGTTGTTTTCTTTCAGCAAAAGGGCGGAGGAGAGGATATAGCATTAATCCATTCTCCATCCAAACAAACAAGAACACAAGGGGCTGAGACACGCGCCCAACACCCCTCAGTGCAAAACACTGTAGGCTTCCGACTCTCGTTAGCATATCAGTCGTGATCTATTCAGATGAAGGTATTTGGGTTCAATCCTTAAGTGGACTGATGAGCCTCTGAGGATGACTTTCGACCTTCGACCTTCACATGGCTTGGGTTTGGTCCTCACTTCTAAGAACTGCGTTTAGTACAGTGAGGTTGCTTTACTTGTTGTTCTGCATTTTTTGGTGCTCGAGAAGATTTGCATAGGACCATCTATCTAACAAGCTGTGTGGAAAGGTACCAGCAAAGGTATACAAAATCCAGAAATACGGATAAACTGATTTTAATTTGAACTGACACATTTTAGGTTTTGGATAAAGGGTTTTATGTAAGGGTGTCACCAGTCTGCAAGAAGGGGATGTCTACTCATGTATTTCAGGATGATGTATGCAAATTCTAATGTCCACATTGTCTTCTCATGAATGGTTAAACAGGCTTTAAAGCAAATACAAGCATGTCTCTAAGCATGGGTGGTTTCTTAAGCACAGGAGTATGTGTGTGTGTGTGTGTGTGTGTGGATGAGGTAACTTTCCGCTTGTTTTTAATTAACAAGGCCCTCCTGTCCCTATTTCTCTGGCTCCTCACTGATTCCCTTATTATGACGGATGTCCTGCACGAGCGTTTAATCCTCATGTCAGTGTGTGTGTGTGTGTGTGTGTGTGTGTGTGTGTGTGTCTCACACAGGATGCCTTAAGGAGCTAGCCAGGGCAAGCGGAGGGGTGGGTGTGTGTGTGTGTCTGTGTGTGGGGGGGTCGGGTGTGTGTGTGCTGGGGTTCCATAGTTCCTGCACATCTGTCGAGTCCATTCCTCTGGACTGGCGAGGGGGGTAGGAAAGGGGGTGGGGTGAGTGGGTGAGTTGTTTTTCAGCTGCAGAAAGGGTATCTCCCCAAATCACTCTTTTTTTCACCTCTCTCCATTTCCTTCCCCCGAGTGCCCATAACAAAACTGCGACCCCTCCTCTCAAAGGAAGCTGGGCAGAGGCTTCCGATGCCTTCTATGGATGGCAGCTGGGAACCCCCCATTTCTTGATCTGCTTTTTAGCCATTCATATAGGTCAGACAGGATTATGAGCGCATTAGTAGTCCAGTGAATGCAATATATGCATTATATTCTTACGGTGTAGTGTGAATACTATATGCTTTTCTGTAGAATTTATGTCTTGTTTTTCCAAGTCTTGCGATTGATGTATACACTATTATTTTAGACAAAACCTTTTCCCATTTATTGTACACCTCTCCTTTTTGAAGCCTCTGTGCTATGGATGGTCTACTCTACTACCAGAAGTCCGTAAGCTTGCCATCAGTTCAACACTAAAAATCCAAACTAGAAACTTCTTTTAAGCTGAGGACTGTGAAGAGGTCAAAGGTCAGCCCTATAGTGGAAAGGCAGGTGAGGGGTTGTATGTTTCTGTGGCCTCAGGTTGTTGATGAGGAGTTCCTGTCTTTTTGTGCTTCCTCTCAGACCGTTTCCTCTGGCCCGAGGTTCAGTGAGGGCGGTCGGCGTGTTTAGTTGGGCACGCTGGACTCCTGGACAGTGCTGCTTGACCCCTGAGCTGTCTGTCTCATTGGCAAGGCACTGCACCCCCCCCCCCCCCCCCCCCCCACACACACACACACACACACAAACACACACGATCACATGGTCTCTCCCACTCCCACTCCTACTCCCACACACGCTTCTTTCCTGAACAAGGTTTCCGCTCCTGTGATTACTGTGCATTGATGACACGCTGGGAGGTGAAGAATAATAAACAACCACCTAAAAAAAAAAAGCAAAGCCCCACTAAAAATACCTGGAGCTCCTGTACCTCTACCTTTCCTGCAAAGCTTCTAGGGTGCGTGGGTTGCGGAGGAGGAAGGAGGAAGCGAGCAGCCCTGGTCGCCGAGGGACTTCCTGCGCTACTTTATAAAGCGTCCCCTCCTAGTCTGCCCCTGGGTCATTGTTAGCCAGCCAGCAGTCAGAATCGGACAGGGGAAAGGGGTACTTGTTTGTGCTTCTGATTGGAGTGATCGAGCAAGGCTGACGAGGACGGGATAGAGCACGGGTCTCGTCCCTGCTGGTCGGGGTGAGTGGGGGTTCTGGGGTTAAGGTGTAATACTTGTTTCTTTGTTTCTTTGGTTGTTTTGGTCTTGTGCTTTGACATACATATGTTATGAGCAAAAGGTGGTTTCTAGTTGGTCATTGTAGTTTTGTCCCATTTATTGACACGTTTATGACCTTGTTGATGTTGCGGAGCATTAGAGCATGCATACGGTGTTTAACTGATTTGGTGGTTTACAGAGTTGATAAAGTTAGATTCTGTTTTGAGATAATTAAGCATTTGTCTTTTTAATTCACTTTGTTTTTATTGTCCTTGTATATGTGAATACTTTGTAAGCATGTGAGATGCATTAATTTTTTCATGAAAAGGCTTCTATGTGTTGTAAAATGCAAATGCAAATGTTTAACACTATGTTTATTTATTTTTATGTATGTTTATTTTAGCCTATTTGCCATTTATGACATTTGCTTGTTATTCACATTGCAGGTACGAGTAGGGAGCTGGTCTCCCCATAGCAGAGACTACTGCTAGACTGGACCACCTATAGTCTCTCTCCAACCATATCATAGTAAGGTATTTCAAGTCTTGCTCTTGACATTATGACCCATCGATTGAATTACAATTACATTGCCTACTGCTGTAGTATAGCTCTAAGTCCATTGAAGACTATAAATGACCCCTCAACAATGGCCATGTTTAACCGCTCTTGTGTTTTGTTTATTATCCTTTCTCTCCATCCACTTCCTCCCTTCCTCTCAGAGGATGAGCAGAATGCAGGTGGTGGAAGAACACAGGGCGAGCAGGAGGCACGAAGGGGCCGACACAGAGGCGGCGGAGGGGTACGTAAAGGAGTACACGCGCCACTCCGACGACGTGCTGCTGAACCTGAATGAGCTCCGCCACCGGGACATCCTGACTGATGCCACCCTGATGGTGGGCAGTGCCAGGCTGCGGGCACACTGTGCTGTGCTGGTTGCCTGCAGGTGTGTGTCACTGTCAAATAAAGACATGTTGAAGTAATTTAACTGTCATGTTTAAGTACTGTAGATTAATGAGGCACTGCTGTTATCTGATAGGAATTCTTGCAGTTTTTTTCCACTGTATCGAACTTGTTTTTAAGGTACGAGTGGCCATTCAGTTTGATGACATAGTCATGTTCTCTTGTACCAACCAATTATTAATTGTATCATTTTAAAGGCAGGGCTAATTAGACAGAAAAACAGTTAACAGTATGGCTCGTCTAGTCAGGAGGCTTCATGTTGCCTGAGGTTACTGGCCGCACCAATTTTCCTTTTCAATGGTAAACAAATAGACAGGGAGAAAACATAAATCTTTATCCAAAGGCTTCTGCTACATGCATTCAGGAGGGTTTTTATCTTGCCTTATGTGTGTGCCAACTGGGAGTGCCACCTTCAAGCGTCTGCTGAAGCATGCCCTTCTTCAAGTCTTCATTTCCCTATTCCAAAGCTTTCTTTTTTTTTTGCTCCTGTCTTCCTTCCAGTCATTTGTGACTCATTCCATTCCTCGCCTGCAACACATTTCCCAATTCTTTTTTAACTCGATAACCACTGTCAGTCGTAATTTCTCATTTCGCTTAGCCTGTTTTGAAATGTCGGGTGAGGCAGGAAGTGTCACAGACAATGAGCCATACTGTCTTTCTCTGACTAATTCTTTCATTACTTTTTTTACTTCCATCTAAGGTGTGTTATTCTATCACTGTTCTCTGATATGTCTAATAACTGAGCCTGAAATCTCTCTCTCTCTCTCTCTCTCTCTCTCTCTCTTTCTCTCTCGCTCTCTTGTTCTATCCCTCAATCCCACAGTGGTTACTTCTACACACTGGTTGTGCAGCGGGGCCCAAGCCCGAATGCTGGAGAGCGCGGGGCGTCCTTCTCCCTGCCTTACAGCTTGGATGCGTCCAGTGTGTCCCTCTTGCTGGACTTCATGTACACCTCCCGGCTGCCCCTCACCCCACACACTGTACCTGGGGTCCTGGCTGCCGCCACTTACCTGCAGATGGAGCACGTAGCAGACACGTGCCGAACCTTCATGCTGAATAGGTGTGTGTGTGTGTGTGATTGTGTGCGAGTGTCTGCTTACACCCATGGGTGGGTTTGTTGTATAAGGAACTGTACTCCCATGTTCAGATCCTTTAAGTTCCATAATGTTGTCCACTGGAGTAAAAATCAAGCAGATTGGGGGCAGTATCTAGTAACATTTGTCCACCCCTACCTCCTCTCCCTTTAACCCAAAAGTTTAGCCAAGGTGGCAGAAGCTAAAGGCTACATATATCATGAAAACATTTATATGATTGATAGATATCTAGGCTACTATTAGTGACTGATATTTATATTTTACAATTACTTAGTCGAGACAAACAGACCCCTTTAGGTCTTCATTGAAGAACTCGAGATTTTGAGAATTAATGTTAACCAATGGATTTGCTACTGAGCTACGAACTACAGGATAGCCATGCTTTCTTGCGTTCAAAAGGGACTGACGCTCTGTAGTTCAAAAGCATTTTGACATTATGTGAAAACAGTTATTTCTTCACATTCTGTTGCTATTTCTAGTTAATTTTCAAATGTTTGAAAGTAAAAGTCTTACCTGCAACACCTTTAACTAATCAGCACATCTTGTCCCCTGCAGTGAGAGGATCCTTGGTTCCCCTCCCTTACTGGAGCTGTCCTCCCAGCCTACTGCTGTGTACTGGGCGCCCCCTGGTGGAGCGCTCTCAGAGTACAGCCCCAACAGCCCCAACAGCAGCAGCAGCAGCAACAGCAGCAACAGCAGCGGCCGCAGCAGCTCTCTTCTGCTGCTCTCCCACACCTCCCACCCTGCAGCCAAGGAGGCTAAGGAGAGGCACGACATGGCCAGGTGAGAGAGATATTTATGTAAAAACATTGAAAATCAAATCCATTCATATCACTAGTTGAAAGTAAGGTTACTAGAGGTGGTATTCAACAGTACCCATATGTATTCGGTAACAGTTAGATAAACAAATTAGTGTTTTCCACGCACATACAGAGCAACAGAGTTAGATCAATTACACATACACATACAGCTGACCACACGAATACACTTCAACATAAGCACTAAATCCTCCTCCTCCAATATTCTGGCAGGGTTCCAGGGGAGCAGCGGGCCTCGGTGGAGCAGGGGACTCACCTGAGCCAGGAGCCCAGGCCTCAGAGCCTGAAGCTGGAGGAGTCGGAGCCTGTGGCCCCCTCTCCAGACAGGCCCTCGTGTTCCAACTGTCAGCCCAACTCACCAGCTGAGTCCAGCGGCTGCAACCTCAGCCCCAAAACCAGGGTGCGTGTCCTTGCCAAAAAGCTGTTTAACAATGTGTGTCATTATGAATGATTTCCCAAACTGTAAAGCCAAAATTGTAATGCTATCTTAAATTTGAAATCATATTTTTTTCAAAGCGTATGTCCAAAAAGGCCTCACAGACCTCAAGACAAAACTTTGTCATGCTTAATGGTCAACATGATAAAATGACAAACTGAAACTATATTAAGTCAGGCTGACGTACAGTGTGGCTAAACAATAAGAGACGAATGATTGACAAACAAAACTGACTTGTTTTGGGTTTGTCATGCCTAATGGTCAACGTGATAAAATGATAAACTGAAACTATATAAAGCCAGGCTGACTGAGTAAACTGGACGTAAAATGTGGCTAAACAATAACAGCTATTCATTGTTTTGGTTTTTCATTTATTATTCAGAGAGCCAATGAAGCCAAGCCTGTGCTTGACCCTAAGGTCTGCAACTGGAAGAAGTACAAGTACATAGTCCTCAACCCCCTCTGTGCCACCAACATCAAGGAGGAGGAGCAGCTTGTGGGAAGCCCCTCCCCAAAGACAGAGGATATGATGGACACCAAGGCAGCCAATGACAAGTGGCCAAAGCCAGAGCAGGAGGTGACGGACAGGTGAGTGAGCGGGCAAACAGCAGGTTGGATCCAGTCAGGAGGAGAAGGTGCTGTGCTCAGCAAATTGTGGTTTTGCCACAAACAAACTTATCTGGGAAACATTGGAAGAATGCATGGGAATACAGTCCCTCAAATAACAGCTGGACTGGGAAGACAGGACTGACCTGGCTTTCAAAAACAACACCATGGCTTATTGATGTGGATGAGTGTCATAACTCCAGTACTGGATACATTTAAGCACTTCGTTAAATCGTACTCAACGCAGGTTACACATGTTAAGCTGAATCACAGAAATATTTAAATAACTACTTCTGGCTCAAGTGCGGTCTTAGGATCAATATACAAAGACTTTATAATTTCTGTTGTGGCGAGGTGTTTAGAGTTAAACCATTCCTTAAACAAGACCACACAATACAAAGAGAGAACTCAACTGAGCATTTCAGTGATATCTCACTTGTTTTCTTCAGACATGGGAAGGTGGCATTGTGCTGTGTTCCCCGGCTGACCCCCCCCTCCACCCTGCCCATCCCTGGGATCCGGCCCTGTGCTCTGGACCCTTTCCTGGAGCACCAGACCATCTTGCCCCAGGGCAACCCAGGTGAGCCATGCCCCTCAGGAGATGTTTCCTTGGAAACTGCATAGAATTTTAAGTTGATGGAACAATGTGATGAACAATACTGACAAGGCTAATAACTTTAGGGGGTTCTTGTCTAGATGAAGAATGTAATCCTTTAAGTGATGCCATGTCTAGCAGAAAGTAAAAGCCAACTGAATTTGTGGATGTTTCAGTATCTATCAGAGTATGGTTTGGAAGTCCTGTGGTTGATCTTATGTTGTTCTGTGTATTCATGGTATTCCAGTGACTTTCACAACTATCTATTTCAGTGTCACATGGTACATGATTTGTTACATGATTTCATGTGTTATGATACATAGGTTATGCAAAAACCGGAATCTTTGTAGTCTGTTTTTATCTTAACTTAATTTAAAGTTGAATACAGGAAAACATAAGTCATAACAGGAAATATTGTTAAAAACACCTTTTATTATAATTCATTTTCTTTTCTGGCTGTAGATACCTGATTTCATCAAACATTAATCTAATGCGAAAGTGACACCATGACAATGAATGTATGCCTCTGGATCTTGACCACATTTTCTAAGATCCATATCTGGTTGGGATGTATAGTCTGCTGTGAAACTCTGCTGTAAATTCTTAGGTAGCCTTTATTTATGATGCCATTTTGTCTCCCCCCAGCCTCCTGCTCACCTTATCTACCACCTTGCCCACCTGAGCCGGAGACAGCCAATCAGAGCAGCCACTCACCCTGTAAACATCCAATCAAACGTGAGAGCCACTACTCCCTGATCTGTTACCCAGGAAACCTAAGTGTTCCTAAACCTTCATCCACAGGTAAGACAACATTCTAGTTCATGACAGTGATGCTTTCTATCATGTTAACATGAGATGAAATTAAAGATAGACTTTTCAAGATTACAAGGTGTCTATTTACATTAAGTAATGGCTACTCCATCACATTGTTTTTGAAAACACAAACATATCATCTAATCTGCAGTGGGGTAACGATGACTCTGAAAACTAAAACTGTCCAGCATTTGCAAAGAGAATTTCTCACATCAACACAGCATGCTCAAACACAGTAAAAGGGAAGTTGAGGAAGGTAGGCTTGTCTTGAGACAACTGTAACACGGCCTACTGTGCCCCCTACAGGTGACAAGCCGTATCGCTGCAACGTATGCGGGGCCCAGTTCAACCGGCCCGCCAACCTGAAGACCCACTCCCGCATCCACTCTGGAGAAAAGCCCTACCACTGCGACACCTGCGGTGCCCGATTCGTCCAGGTATGACACCTGAAAATCAGTGTCCTGGAACTTTGTCTGAAAACTGTTGACTGTCAAAGGTGCAACCTTAAAGCACCAAGCACGTTTTGCACTCCAGATCTATCTGTGGTGAATGAATACTAATATAATACTGTTATTGTAACTGAAAAACTCTTTTCTCTACGTTTTGTGGATTCTTTGGCTACCTTTATTGAACTGCAAGTGCAACAGTTCTGTGAAAGACAATTTTATTTTGGGCGCTATATAAATAAAATTGAGGAGTGTTTTTTTTCTACTAGTTTAAATTAAATTCTTATTCTGTCAGGTAATGCACTATGGTGATACTGTATCTACATCCTGAGTTACAACTCAATGAGACCTTGTTCATATGGCTCATGTTTAGGTTGAGATTAAGCCTGTGATACACAGGTTACTTATGGGCATCTCCATGTGTGTGTGTGTGTGTGTGTGTGTGTGTGTGTGTGTGTGTGTGTGTGTGGTGGAATAGGTAGCTCACCTGCGTGCCCATGTCCTGATCCACACTGGAGAGAAGCCATACCCCTGCCACACCTGTGGCACTCGTTTCCGCCACCTGCAGACGCTCAAGAGTCATCTGCGTATACACACTGGGGAGAAACCTTACAGCGTAAGTATAGACAGAGACACACACACACACACACACACACACATGCGCATACACACACACACACACATGCGCACACACACACACACACATGCGCACACACACACATGCGCACACACACATGCGCACACACACACAGACACACACACACCGACAAAAGGATATGCTTGTATTAGCTTGTGTGTGTATGCACATTATTATATACTCAAGCACAACATCACACACACATATGCGTACATATATTCACTGTGAGGGGGACATGAATTCGGTAGCAATTTTCTTATTTCTTCACCTCCGATAACCCTGTGTAATTGGATACTTGAGATGATACTTCCCTGCCTCAATCTCTTGTCCTCATCTCTCTCTCTCTCTCTCTCTCTCTCTCTCTCTCTCTCAGTGTGAGAAGTGCGACCTGCACTTCCGCCACAAGAGCCAGCTACGCCTCCACCTGAGGCAGAAGCACGGCGCCATCACCAACACCAAGATCCGCTACAAGGTGCTCAGCGACCCCTACCAGCCCGCCATGCTCCAGGCCTGCTGAGCTCCACCTGGACACACACACACACACACACACACACACACACACACACACACACACACACACACACACACACGAAGTGAGGAGCGAAACATTGCCATGGCCGTTAGGTTCAAAGCCAGAGGTTTGAGGGGTTAGTCTTAGTGTTTCAGTGCCACTTGACGCCATTGTCACCTTCTGCTTGTCAGTGAATGTGGTGACTTTAACAAGGGCATTATTTATTATTTCTATTCACCCTCACATTAATTTATTCTGTATGAGTTAAGAAGTTGGGCTTTCAATCTGGAGATGAATGTGATGTTAAGAGGCTAGAAGTACATTGTAATGGTTATCAATCGTGGTGATTGAGTGGATGGTCTGAGGGGAGAGAGTTTGAGGTGATTTGAAGGAATTTGAATGTGAATAGTTGATGGTTGAGAAGAGGTATTATGGATAACATTATGAAAAGGAAAAGGAATTTGAAATTAATGTTTTGCTGGAAGAGGGACATAGCATGTTGATGAAAATGGCAAGAAAGTGACAAACTCTATTTATGTGGTTTTTTTTTTATATTTATGTTTTCATTTACCATTCTGTCAGACATTCCAAAGAGACTTTTTTTATTTTGCCACAGAGCAAGTAATCTCTCTTGGTTTTGCTCTTTCTAACCCTAGGCAGCCCAAGAATCATCTAAACAATATTCTCTCATACAAATGTATGAGAAAAGCTCAAAGGTGATCATGTCATTGTGTCACAGTATGGTTATTATCTAACTTACTAACTCATGAATGTGTTACATCTCCTGGCCTGGAGCCTAGGAGTTTTTGTAGTTTTACATGAAAGAAATTCTTCTTTGTAGCAGCTGAACCTCTGTCGCTCCACGTCTCTCATATGTTATTATTATTATCATCATTGATAATGATAATATCATTATTATTATCAATAATGATATTATCATTATCATTATTATTTAAGCAACGACACATTATTATTGGACACTGGTGTATAATGACATTCTTAAAGTGAGAAGTCCGAGCGGGCCGAGGACTGTATGTTAAGCAAGCAAAGGAATTGTAATTGTAAAGGTTGGTTTTGTGATTCCAAGTTATATGGAGCTCTTTTGCTGGACAAAGAAAAGACCTGGTTTTATATAAATTAAAGAGGAAATAATTGCTATGCATTTTGAAATATGTTGCCTGTTTCTATTTGATTGATGTGTCCTCAGTGGTTACTGAAGTGCCAATGTTCACAACGTTCACAATCACCTTTTGATGTAGTGTTATCACTTTGGCTTGGGTTATTAGATTGAACGAGTTTTCCCTTAATGTTTGATCTGTTCACCAACCAACAACTCAAAGGCCTTTGATGTGTGAGGATAGTGTTGAGCAAAGTCCATATAGATCAGTTATTGGACATTACTCAACTGGAGGAACTGTCATGCTTATGCTTATTTCTTGAGTATATTTAACCCAACAAAGACAGAGGATCACACGGACCCCAAAAGCTAAAGAATAAGAGTTTTAAGATTATGTTTTTTTTTTTTTAATGTATTATTACAATGTGTTTATTGGTACCTTAGATCATATACGTTCATAGACTTTTCTCAAATACACCATTATGATGTAATTCAAGATCGAGGACATTGTGGCGACCATTCTGATGGACGGGTGTCACTATTGCTGGCCTTTGGACTTCATATACATTACACATTTACTTTCTGGGCCTACAATTTTATGGCACTCATATCAGAGAGGGCCTGAAGCGGAACACTGTGGTTTCAATCAATGGCTTCTACTAATCTTCATCATTTGTATAGCGGTGGTCTTGTAGCTCAACTAGTAGAGCAAGCTGCTAGCCATACTAAAGTTACGAGTATGATTTCCGAGGGGCACGCAATACATACTGATAAATGCAATGCCTTACCTTTCTATACTCAAGATAGAAGCTCATGCCAAATGAGTACTTCTAAACGTCAAATGTCTGTGGTAACATTGCAGAGACAGCAGTTCAGGCTGAGAGAGAGAGAGAGAGAGAGAGAGAGAGAGACAGAGGGAGAGTCTGAAGGGTGTCAGTGTCAGGAGCAGATGCTTCCCTGTCCTGGCTCAGCCCTTCCTTCCTTCCTTTCTTCCTTCCTTCCTTCCTTCCTTCCTTCCTTTCTTCCACCACTCAGCACTTGGGCTTGGCCTCCTCCTCCGCTCCACGTCTTTGAGCTGCTGGGCCTGTGAGGCTGGCTGCGACGGCGCGGGGGGGGAACAATGGACTCCCGCCTGGGCACCTGTTTCTGGACCCTTGTGGAGCCACTGTGCAAACACCACACTGCTGTGTGGCATATACAGTGCAAATGTGTGTGTGTGTGTGTGTGTGTGTGTGTGTGTGTGTGTGTACATCCGTGCGTGTGTGTGTGTGTGCATGCGTGCGTGCGTGCGTGCGTGCGTGCGTACATGTGCACGCGCAGCGCACAGCTTCCTGTGTCATAGCGGGAGGTTGTTTGTCTCTTTTTCCTGTACTTCGCGAAAGATGGGGACATCTGCTGAGGTCATCAGCGCTGCATGTCAATCATACACCTTGACCCCCTGACCTCAAAACTCGCTGCTATTGTTGCTTTATGCAGTGTTAAAGCTGATGTGTCTTTTCCTGAGTTCTCAAAGGACTGGGGAGGAATACCTCACAGTGCAGACCCAAAATGGTTTGTCAGTCTGGTGCAATCCAAAACAACTGGCATGCTGAATTCAACCAAATTGTGCATGGGCCTACCAAAACAGGTTTTTTAGCTTAAATGACGAATTACTGTGAACCAAGAGAGATCATTATCTGTTTCGTTAACAACTGATATAGGCCTAGTATGAATAGTTTCAAATGCTCCTTTAGCAGTATTTGTGCTGTCTGTGTTACGTCTGTATTAGGTGCATACATGTATTATATTTACTGTATAAACATTTATAAACATGAAATCACCTGAAACAATGACATACATGTATATAATGTACAGGAGTAGGCTATATTTAACTTTTTTTACTACTTGACAAATCTATATAATTGAAATTATTAATCCTACAATAATCAATGAAACACTGGTTGTAATACGTAGAGGAAGGGTAACCAAGATACCGACACCCAACGTCACATAACGACGATCAGATTCAGAAGTACAGAATGTACAACCTTACTGGGTCGTGTACACAGAACAGTTCTGTTATATTTAAGTTGCCCTTTTAGGCTACTGCACACTAGGGGTCAGTCCTCGCAAATCTTTGCAAATCTTTGAGGAATTTCACGTGACAATGTTCTATTGGTTTAAGAGAAATTTACGATATATACTTTCCTCGGATTTGGCGGACCCTTACCACGGAAGGCGGTCTTTCTGAGAGCACATTTTCTATATGTGCCAGGTGATGACGTGACCCACTTACTCTGCCGGACAATGTCTTCACTGACTGGGTTACACACGAATAGGCGGAGCGCACAATAATTGGGTATGTTCATGTTATCTGATAATGCTACCGGTATTTTGTCGATTTTAAGGAACACGTTGTGCTTGGTTGTGTGTATGTTTTACACACGGTGTCTCTCTTTGGGGGACCCTTTGTTCCGTATTCCGCATATTGAGCATTTTCATTGATCGTTAATTGTCAGAAATAAAAACACACATGCGTTCTATTGAGCCTCTTATGCCATTGCGGGGTATTTTCTACTCTGTTTAATAGCGCTATATCAAAAGCAGCAACCTGGCTGGCTCACACAAATGCACCGTAGCTTTTCTAAAAGTCGGGCTTTCATCCAATAGCTGAGAAGAGGGCAGTGAAGGCGGTCATCAAGACGCTCTGACGTCGTCAAACTGTGCAGACGTAGGGCCGGTGAACTCCTCTGCCACATCACAAACTTTACAGTTAAGGTAAAAGCTTCAAGGGACAGTTACCTTTGGTGGGCCTGTAATGGTCAATGTAGTAGGCAATTTCGATTATTTAGGCAACGTAAGGCACTGTCACCTAAAGGGATGCCAATCGTCTCCCATGCTTCCTCTGTCAGATCATGTTATATCTGTGTTCAGTGATAAGCCGTCGCAGACCACTCCTGCTTTGCCAATAGCTTAATATTGCTGGCGCGTCATACACCTGCAGCGTCAGTTACAAGGGGGGTTTTAAAAGTTGTCTGGCATTTAAGAACTTGATGTTCCTCTCAGTCTCTCTTCTGCTACACGTGGTAGGCAAACTGTTATAGCTGGTTTCCTGTGAAAGGAAGGACCACATCATATAGGTAGGCTACTCCAGTTTTTGCTATGCTTGCACTGATACGATTTGCATGTTTTATGCAGCGCTCAAAAAAGATTTAGTGTGTGTTTATTTGTCTTGCAATGAGGGCTGGGTCTTAACCTCATCTAAATGTTTAATTCATACATCAGTAATGATAGGGATCGTTATAACCGTATAGTGCGCATTATATAGATTCTTTTTTTGGCATTGCGTGCAATACAGTAGAGTAAAATAGTAGCAATCCCGACTGTGCATTCACACATAACAGCAATTAAGAGGGTTCAAAATAAACTAATCTAAATTATTAAATATAAAATATAAATATTATAGCTGAAATATTGCAAATAAATATCTCATCTATAATATTTACATTTTATATTTAATTGATATATTTAGCAATTTATATACAGATCTGTATATATATACACACACACACACACACACATGGCCCATGTGGGCATGTTGATGCATCTCTCCAAAGCACAAGCCTCAAGACAATATTATTTACTGTTCATTAATCAATTACTATTAAAATACCGAGCAAGTCAAATAGACAGGTGATGGCAGTTTATGAAGGAACTGGAGGCAGTTGTCCCTATAGTAGGCGAGCCGTTTGTGAACTGTAGCCTAGATATACTTCTAAACTTGTCACTGCTTTTTTGTTACATAGAAAATGTATGTGAATGTCCTTCATTATGTTGATTTTACATCTGATGAAGTGATATTTCAGCTTGTGTGCCTACAGTGGTAAACAGTAATACTAACAGGGGATGCTAATTGCTTCCATGTTATGAGTTGTCAAGTAAGTCCAATAATTCTGACTGCGTATTTTGTGATACAGACTCTTGGGATGGATACCAGGGACCAGTGTTAGTTGTTGAGGGGTTAACAGTGCTGTGTTGCCCCGAGTGCATTCTTTGCAGAGTCTTCACCAACGTTCCCCTTCTGTGGGCAAAGATACGTGCGTGTGTCTGTTGATTGATTGATAGATAAGACTTGCTGGTAGCTGGTAGATGTTTACCTCTTCAAATAACCCCCCCCCCCCCCCCCCCCAAAGTGAGATACCTCTGTTCTTTTGAAAGGTCTCAGTCCAACGGTCTGAATGACAACATAATCATGGACAGCGTTGATTGATTATTGAGTCAATTGTCACCAGTACTGTATGGTGTTCACTCGGGTGGCTAACCAGAGACACCAGACATAATATTTGTCTCTGAGTTGGTAGGAACAATCGTTTAAGCACTCCCTGAACTATTGGTAAAGCAGACTGATGACAGATTACGTGACCTTGCATAAGGTTGTGTGTTATGGCTCCGTTCTGAGCACAGATAACTCCTTGGCAACAAGGGTTAAATTCTCACAGAGACCTGTACATTTAACGTTAATAATAATTTTTACTTAAGTAAACTTCTAGCCACAAGCTTATAAGCGGCGAATGGCAAATAAAATTAGAGTCAGATATGTCAGAATACAGCTTCAGAGATCTAAGCAGTCTCTCCAAAACACAAACATGCATTTAACCTTCGGCTGTTTGAATGGTTACTATCATTGGGCCACTTGTATTCCCTACAAGTAGAACCTTTGCTGCCAGTTGAAAAAGCCAAAGTGATTCTTCTGCATAGACATAAATATTGCAAGTCAACAGATGATACTCGTGTCTGTTTGGGGGCAGATTCACATGGCCGTCTGATGTGCTTCCAGGGCTGTCTTCTTTGTTATAAGGCATCAAGTCTGGGCTTGGCACCTGTCTTCATGATGGATCTTCTGCCAAAATTGGTTGCTAAAGTGCAAACAGTTTTGAACAGATTGTGTCTCAAGTTGTCTGGTTGTGAATGTTTCATTCAAAAGACATTACTTTACATTAAAAAATTATTCCATGTAGTCAGTATGCCTTACATAACCCAAAGGTCTCTTTCCTCAAACTGGATCTAGGGACTTTTTCAAAGCGCTGCCATTAAGTCACCATTGCATCATATTTTAGGACTGAGAAAAGGTCAAAAGCTAATATATCTGCCAAATCTGGTTTGGCAGGGGCATGGCTAGGGTGACCAGATTCAAACGGACCAAATGTGAGACGAGTAATACGTTTGTGTGAGACATGTAACCAAGACTGAGAGGTAACCTAAAACTTAAACCTCTCCCTTGTACGTCGCTTTGGACAAAAGCGTCTGTTAAATGACTAAATGTAAATGTAAACCTAAACTTAACCTAAAACTTAACCAGGCATCAGGCAGATCAAGTCTTACTCCTTCCCAAATCCAACTACTCAATAAATAATAATAATAATAATAAACTTTATTTGTATAGAACCTTTCATACAAAACAATGCAGCTCAAAGTGCTTAACAGTGAAGAAATAAACATGCACAAAGAAATAACGTGCCCAGTGATCCACGTAAAAATAGACATAAATAAACATAAAACATAAAAACTAGGATAGAGTGCATAAAATAAAATGAACATAAAAACAGGGATAGAGTGCATTAAGATTTAAGATAAAAAATAGAATACATAAAATGCATAACATAAGGTAGAGAATAAAACTGCAGAGAAATAAGAAATAAGGCACAAAATGAAATACTATATAAAGTAAAACCATTTCAATGCAAATCTTTTGTATCAAACCAAAATCTCTTTTGGATGTAGCATGGTCAGAAGGATACAAATAAAAAATAACTTTTTTAACCCATTCTTTACTAAACGAACATTTTCTTTTTTTTGTGGTCATGATGTTGCCTGATAGCTTTTACCTTATCGGCAAAGTTTGTGCAAGCTTGTGTTTTGTGACATAGCAGAGTAACTGCACATCTGCAGTTTGATTGACGGCGGTCACAGCCTCTCAGCCTCTTGATGACTGCCCTCACTCCTCAGCCATTGGATGAAAGCCAGGCTTTTAGAAAAGCTTGGCTATGTTGCATTTTAATGATCCGGCTTGCTGCTTTTGAGGAAGCGCTAGAGTAGAAACTGTTGCGCAACAGCAGAAACTGCTCATGTGCCAGGTGGGTAAAAAAAACCGCATCTGTGTGTTCTTGTTGACAGTTAAAAACCAAATGACTGGAACACTAGATTAGATGAACGCCTAGGTATCTTAGAGTTTGACTTTTTCCAACTCTTCCAGACTCTTGAAAGGAAGGATGTTATTAATTTGTTATTGATTGTTATTGTTATTTGTCTTTGGCATCTGATCCCATTCCATCGAGGGTACCTGACTAACCCATGCCAATCCCATCAGGACTGACAGCAGAATTTTAAAGAATGAATGCTTTTATTCTTAGCTTAGCATAAATAATGTAGTGTGTTTACTTCAAGAAACAGTACATTTTAAGTTTACTCAGCATTTTAGTCACAACATGCTGCATAATTGCCATGGTCTAATGTACAAATGTATTTGTTATGATATAATTGTGTTCATATTGAAATTAATTCACAGTATACCTGTGATGTACATGTGTAATATTATAATAAAAAGTCAGAGCAGTGAAAAATGGCTCAGGAGGACAAGATCAGTGATAAACCACCTACCATGATGCATGAAAGACCACATGGAGTCATAAAGAGGTTTAAGTGGCATGTAATTCCATTGTATTAATCACATTAGTGATTCGTTTCGCATTTTCTTCCACATTTTCCAGGCATTTGGATTAGACGTCACCATCCATGGTTGGCAGTCTAATTTTGCTGTTGTGGCTGTTCATTGAAGCCTTTGTTATCGGAGCTGACAGTTGTGTCTGTGATTAATAAGTGGAAGAAATTCAATAGGAATTCAGCTAGAGAAAAAGTATCCATAGTGCGTGTGAGTTGACTGTTAAATATAAACATAAAGGCCTGGGTCAAATGATGTGCTGCATTTTTCAGCATATGGATCAGTCTCTGCTGGCTCTTCGCCAGATGTAGGGTGAAGAGTCTTATGGAAGCAGGTGCTGGGAGCCTGTACGCACACACCATGTGTGTTATGACAGTAGAACTGTTAAAAAGGCCATAGAAACTATTGTTAAGTTGCCCAGTAGAGCATGTTTCTGTTTATGACCATATATGGTATTTGCGTAAGTCATGTGACTTCACTCCACACGGTACAGTTTAGTTTGTTGCTGCACGGCATAATTAGATGGAGTGGCAGTTAACGTTGGGCATATTTTCGCCTAGTTAAACGTTGCACTTGAACATAGAAACTCGTGTGCGTCCATGTAGAAAACCACACACTTGCAATCACACACTTGCAATCACACACTTGCAAATCACACTTGCCCAATCACACTTGCACACACACATGCACAATCACACACACTTACAAACATACACCCACCTACAATTCATTCCATTTAATTGTGTGAAGCAATACAAAGTGCAAATAACCAAACTGGATATCCAAGTCTCCATTCTTTCCCATTCTCACCGGATGCCCCTCAGTGATAACACATTTCCCGACCCCCCTCTATAACAATTTTGGTGCCGAAACCCGGGATAGGTTATTACTGAGGAAAAAGATGTTTGGAGACGAAGACCAGTTTGATCCAGAGGCAGGACATCACTCACCCCGCATCATCCGACCGCCGGTTCGTCTGGCTGACTTTGAAGTTGAGTATGCAGCTCATCGTCGTCAGCCCAGCTACACCCAGTTATCGGCGGATGATGAGGAAGACTATGAGGATGAGCATAATGCTACTCGTGGCCAACAGACTGAACAACAGAGACCTGTGCAAGGAGCTGCCAGCGCAACCAGAGGTACTGTGCACACTCCCCTAGCACCTGCAAATGCAGCCATAGATGCGCACAGCACAATCCGCGCCCTGAGTGAGCACAATAGGATACTTATGGAGACAGTTAAGGTTCTGACGGACAGGATGCAGAGTGACAGAACAGTTAATTCTACCCCTCGTCAGCACCTCACATTCACACCTCAAACAGCATATCCTAACCCGCCTGCTCATCCAGTGAGACACAGCAGCACCCCTGCTTTCAGACCTCAGTTGCCAGCCTATGCCCCACGCAATGTGCCTCTTATGCCACTCTCGCAGCCACCCAGCTATAGGCGTGCTGCTCGTATCCCGTCGTTCCAAGACCCACTGCCACAGGCTCAGGTCCATCAATCAGCAGAGCCAAGTGGACGTGACTACCTCACTGAGGCCATGGAACGCCTGAACTTGCATGCAGTCCGCCATCAGCCACATCCACCTCCACCACGTCAGCAGGACGCCAGGTCTGGCCATTCTGATGAGGGTCCATACAGGCTTGTGCCACATCGTGTGACTCACCGGGCACTACGACCAGCAAGCCCTCCACAGTCCAGCGTCCATAGCCTGTCACGCTCCGCCTCTCCACCCAGGAGAGAGACAACCTACCGAGGCCCCAAGCCCTCCATACCGCAGTTCACCAGTGAGTCAGTTAGCTAGGCTGAAGCTGGCCTTAGAGAATCTACTGCCAGAAGATGCCACAGAGAGATTTAAATATCAGGTACTGGTGGACCACTTAAGATTTGAGGAAGCTCTGCTAATAGCTGATTCATACTGTAACTCACACCGCCCTTATAGTGACACCATGCGCTCACTGATAGAGCACTATGGACAGCCCCACAAGTTATCACTTAAGAGAATAGCTGAGGTGATGGATGAGCCAGATGTTCGCAGCGGAGACCTCAAAGCCTTTCGGAGATTCGCACTTAAAGTACGGGCCCTGGTTGGAATGTTGGATCAGATGGAGGAGGAGGGAGCCATCGAACTCCATTGTGGCTCACATGTTGCCAGGCTTCTCTCTAAGTTGCCACACGACTTGCGCAGCAATTTTAGGAGGCATACCCACCCACGGAAGCAGCCTGTGCCTACCTTATTGGACTTCGCTGACTGGCTTGAATTTGAACTGGAGGTGCAGGGCACAGAGTTCAAACCAGCACGTGCAGACAGTGGAGATGCATTCAGGAAGGTGAAAGAGAAGAGGGAGCGCAAGTCAGCGGCATATTCCACCACAGTGATGGAAGTCCCCTCTCCTACAAGTACCTCACCATCCACATCCATCCGTGATGACTCAGCTTGGAAGACTCCAGATGCAGTTAAGAGTTACTGTCCTTACTGTGACAGCAATAGTCACTATCTTAATCAGTGCAGTAATTTCAAGGGGTTAACAAGTGTGCAGAAGACAGCCTGGATTAAGACCAATTACCGGTGTTGGAGATGTGGTCGGAAGCACCAGGCTGCCAAGTGCAGGTTAAAGGTCACCTGCCAAACCTGCAACGGCAAACACTTAACAGCACTCCACGAAATCAACGCCAGACCTCACACTGAAGGTGAGAAACCACCAGTGGTGGCAGAGACTTCAACTGGGACACTGTACTTAGACAGACCAGGTCACAGTAACAGTGTTCTGTTGAAAGTAGTTAAAGTACTCCTGTACCATGGCCCACGCACACTAACCACTTATGCCATATTGGACGATGGATCCGAAAGGACCATTTTGCTGCAGGCTGCTGCCAAACAGCTTGGCTTAGTGGGACAGCCAGAGAACCTCTCTCTGAGGACTGTGAAGAATGATGCACAGGTCATAGCAGGAGCGACTGTCACTTTCACCCTCTCACCCGCCTCACAGCCTAAGAGGAAGTTCCAGATAGAGGGTTTCTTTACAGCTGAAGCATTGGGACTCGCCCGCCACAGCCATCCAGTGGCAAAGTACCATCACCTGCGAGATCTCCCACTCCAGCCCCTCGACAATGTCCAGCCACTGCTCTTGATAGGATCAGACTACCCCCACTTGATTACTCCCGTAGAGCCAGTGCGCCTGGGACCACCCGGGGGACCTGCTGCCATAAAGACCAGGCTGGGATGGACATTACAAGGACCAACGAAGCTGCTACAGCACCGCTTGGCCCCTCAAAAGTGCTTATTCACAGCTCTTAAGTCTCCCGCTGTTGAGCTGCGTGAGCACGTAGAGAAGCTGTGGCAACTGGACATTCTTCCTTACAGGAGTGAGAAGGAGGTGGTCCGTTCCAGGTGTGACCAAGAAGCAGTGCAGCTGTTACAGGCTAAAACAGTGAGAGTGGACGTAGATGGTATACTCAGGTATGCAACCCCTCTGCTGAGGAAGAAATCCACACCACTGTTAAGGGCTCCACCTCAAGCAGTCCTGCCAATGCTGCGAGGAACTGAGAAGCGCCTGAGTAAAGACCCAGAGCTCGCCAAGGTGTATAATGAGGAAATTAGGAAGTTAGAGGATGCTGGATATGTCACCAGGCTGCCACCAGACAGCCTGAACGAATCTCCCGAGTCGTGGTACATCCCACATCATCTGGTCAGCCACAATGGAAAGCATCGGGTAGTTTTTAACTGCTCATTCAAGTACCAAGGTGGCAACCTAAACGAGTGTCTGCTGGCAGGGCCGACTTTGGGTGCATCCCTCCTAGGAGTGTTGCTACGTTTCAAGGAGCACACAGTTGCCTTTGCTGGCGACATTAAGGGGATGTTCCACCAGATACGCCTGTTGCCTGAGGACAAACCCCTCCTCCGATTCATATGGCGAGACATGGTCCATGATGCCCCAGTGACAGTCTACCAGTGGAATGTCCTTCCCTTCGGCACGACGTGCAGCCCTTGTTGTGCAACATTCGCCCTTCAAAAGCATGTCATTGACCACAGTGACCCACAGGAGGAAGTGCGCAATGCAGTGGAGCACCATTTTTATGTGGACAACTGGCTTCAGAGCTGTGCCATCGTGAAGGATGCCAAAGGTTTGGTTGACAGACTCAGAGTGCTGCTGGAAGAAGGAGGGTTCTCTCTGCGACAGTGGGCCAGTAATGACCCTCAGGTCATCTGTCATCTCCCTGCCGCAGACCGGTCAGCCAGCACCGAGCTCTGGCTTTCCCACCAGCAGTCAGATGCCAAGGAGTCAACCCTGGGCCTACAGTGGCACTGTCAGTCTGACACACTGACCTACAAATGTCGTCAGATGGAGAGCCAGGCAGCCCCCACTATGAGGATCATCTACCGCATTTTGGCCAGCCAGTATGATCCATTAGGATATATCATCCCATTCACCACCAGAGCGAAGAGTCTCGTCCAGAAGCTGTGGGAGAAACAGAGAGACTGGGATGATCCTCTGCTGCCAGCTGACATTCTGCAAGCATGGAAGGAGTGGGAAAGTGAGTTGAAGCACATAGATAAGATCTACTGCATTATGTCACACCTGTCTTGGATTCACCCAATGCATGGAGAGATATCCACATATTCTGCGATGCCTCCGAGCGGGCCTATGGGTCGGTAGGCTACCTGCGCACAGAGGATGCCTCTGGACAAGTACAGGTGGCCTTCCTAGCAGCCCGCTCCAGAGTAGCACCGAAGCTGCAACAGTCCATGCCTAGACTAGAGCTCTGTGCAGTCCTCACAGGAGCCCAGCTGGCCACAACGCTGGCGGCTTGCCATCAGGGGGAGCCTCCGGCTGATACCTACAGAGAGGCTGAGATCAGCCTTTACAGAGATGCCCAAGCATCTACATTCCCAGAAGAGGTCAAAACCCTTTCCGCAGGGAAACCAGTGCCCTCCACGAGCAGACTCCTGACCTTATCACCTGAGCTGGATGCTGACAGGCTTCTCAGAGTTGGTGGGCGCCTGCGCCGTGTAGAGGGACTGGACCAAGAAGTAACACACCCAGTGGTTTTAGACCCCAAACACCCTCTCACTACCCTTCTCATAAAGAAGTATGATGAAGACCTACGTCACCCAGGAGTGGAGCGGGTCTTCGCTGAGCTTCGCAGGAAATATTGGATCCTGAGAGGACGGGAGACCATCAAGCGACATCAGCACCACTGCACACAGTGTCAGAGGTGGCGTGGGAAACCAGAGGTTCCAAGGATGGCTGACTTGCCCCCCTCCCGCCTCCTCTTGTTCAAGCCAGCCTTCCACTCTACTGGTGTTGACTGTTTCGGGCCCTTCATCATCCGGGTTGGTCGTCGCAGTGAGAAGAGATGGGGCATAATATTTAAGTGCTTGACCACAAGGGGAGTCTACCTAGACCTGCTGAATAGCATTGACACGGACTCGTTCCTGATGGCACTCCGCCGGTTTGTCTCCCGGAGAGGGAAGCCCTATGAGCTGTTGTCTGACCAAGGGACAAACTTTAAGAGTGGCCAGAAGGAGCTGAAGGAGGCCTTCACTGCCCTGGAGCCAGATCTGCAGTCCTTGCTAGCCAAGCAGCAAATCAGATTCAAGTTCAATCCTCCTGGGGCACCTCATTTCGGAGGCACCTGGGAGAGAGAAATAAGGTCTTTAAAAGCAGCCCTCCAGGTGACACTCGGCAGCCAGTCTGTCACAGAGGAAGTGCTGAGAACAGTCCTGACAGAGATCGAAGGGATACTGAACTCAAAACCACTCGCTTATGTGTCATCGGATGTAGCAGATGTGGACCCAGTGACTCCGAACAGCCTTCTGATGGGGCGGCCCGATTCGTCACTACCTCAGATAGTCTACCCTGCCTCTGAAATGCTGACACGCAAACGCTGGAGACACAGTCAGGTCCTGGCTGACCATTTCTAGTCACACTTCATCCGCAGGTACCTGCCTAGTCTTCAGCCCAGAAGCAAGTGGACCAAGGAAACCGACAACCTCCAGACCGGAACTGTGGTGATGATCGTTAATCAGCGCCTGCCTCGCGGGAGCTGATGGGAGGATTAGATCGGCGACAGTGCAAGTGAAGGACCGGGACTATACCAGACCTGTTTCCAGATTGGTCCGTCTGGCAGCCCTGCCTGAGGATGATCAGACACCACTAACCTCTTGTTCTCCACAGGACTAATTAGACTGTTATGGCCTCACCTGTGGGCAAATTTACAGTGTATATTTGGGGGCGGCATTGTTAAAAAGGCCATAGAAACTATTGTTAAGTTGCCCAGTAGAGCATGTTTCTGTTTATGACCATATATGGTATTTGCGTAGGTCATGTGACTTCACTCCACACGGTACAGTTTAGTTTGTTGCTGCACGGCATAATTAGATGGAGTGGCAGTTAACGTTGGGCATATTTTCGCCTAGTTGAACGTTGCACTTGAACATAGAAACTCGTGTGCGTCCATGTAGAAAACCACACACTTGCAATCACACACTTGCAATCACACACTTGCAATCACACACTTGCAAATCACACTTGCCCAATCACACTTGCACACACACTTGCAATCACACACTTGCAATCACACACTTGCAATCACACACTTGCAAATCACACTTGCACAATCACACTTGCACACACACACGCACAATCACACACACTTACAAACATACACCCACCCATTCCATTTAATTGTGTGAAAGCAATACAAAGTGCAAATAACCAAACTGGATATCCAAGTCTCCATTCTTTCCCATTCTCACCGGATGCCCCTCAGTGATAACACATTTCCCGACCCCCCTCTATAACAAGAACCTTAGTTTTTTTTTTGTTGCTGAGATTATAATTGGTAAGTGATCATAGAGAACCGCCCTTTAGATGAGATATCTGTGTCTGTCAATCAGTGGCAGCATGTTAAGCCTTATGACCTTAGTTGACTCAGCCACCAGACGTTATGTGGAGAAAGCTGTGGAACTGTGAAACACATTTTCCTACAGGTTGGAGTAAATTAACTATCTTTGTTTTACCTCATGCTATTGAGAGCTTTTCTTTCGTGATATGAGCTGCTGTTTCAGTTGCTTTTGAACAAGGCAGTCATTAGCCTTGGCCCTAAGCCAGTTCAAACACAGTGGAATGTTTCATCAGAAATGGGCTTCTTGCCAGTTTATTTCTTGGCAGTTTATCTTGGTTGCGTGGCACAAACAGGTTAAATCTACACATGGGGACAAGACGTGTAATATAAACATCTGAATACAAATTCCCAAATGTACATAGAATATGCTTAATATGAATATAAATATAAATGAAAAGAGGAGTGACAAGAATCTTGGCGATGTGCATCAGTGCAAATTTGCATCAGTGTGCTTCAATATATGAATTATGGTAACTGAACACATTGAATAATAATCAAAATAAGACAAAACAATGTGCACCAACAACAATATTTTATCAGATCAACAATATTGTTTACCTCCTAATTGCCCCCCCCCCCCTTTTTTATGTATTTCATATCCAGAGGAATATATTATTTGGACTATTAGCAACTTGTGGTATGTTTTTGTACACATACCTTCACTCTTGCAATACTTCTGTTAGCCTTCTGTAATGAAGACTGTCAATACAGCAGTACAAACTTAAGGCAGGACATTCATTTGAATAAACAAATGTGGTAGTTTGAGCATTTAAGCAAAAAGTCTCTCAACATCTCCTCTTCTCTGCTACTTTAAGTGCTCCCTTGAACCATTAACTGAGAAATCAAAGTGAAGACAAAGTCGTCTGTTCTGTGAAATCAAGCTAAAATGGCTACAATATGTTGGAATGGTTCGAAGTTGTGAACATAGAGCAAAAAGTCACATTTTCCTTTCCCGTGTGTTAGGTCAGCTAAGCTAGAAATACCAGCAGCTACTACAGCTAATACAGCTAGAGCTAGATCAGCTTAGGCTGGCATTTCCTATTTAAATCTCACAGGCTTAATTTTCGGTCTGACGTTCAAGCAGGTCCAGTCTCATTCGGTGTAATTTTGATCAGTGCTCATAAGCAATGTTCCTAAGCTGAACGGAATTCCTTCCTCAAGTGTTACCAGACAACATTCTCAACTTTCCAATTCAATTCAAGACAATTCAACCTCTAGTTTCATCACATGCCCTTTTGTTCCATCACCTGTTCACACCCAGCTCCTGTACTCTTTGTCGGCATTAAAAATATATATATAATGGCGACAAATAACGGTGGTGTTTACAGGGAATGGCTGCATATTTTCTGTTCGGTGTGGCAGAACCCTGACCACTGACTCAGCATAACCTGCTTGCACGGCCTAATAAGCTGTGTTTCCACTATCGGCCCAAATTCGGGTGAACTAGTGTGTGCCAAGGCCAGTTGCGTCTCCGTTGTCCGTAGCTTGCTATCTGTGAACTATGACTATATAATAGAGCCACGTCTTCAGGCTACCTGTGATATGGATTGCTAAACTATTCCAGTAGCCTACATGACAGTTTTAAGGAATAGAGGAGTCTGTCTACCGTAGGAAGGATATGCTTTAAGTGAGTGTTAACTATACATTCCACAAAGCAAAGATTCTATTGTCAAACACACAATCATCATAGATTCTATTTCTATTCTTAACTTGCTAAAGGCTGTATTCCGCTGTAGGTTCTAGGTGCCTGTCATCCAGACTGTCTCGCATATCTCGACTTGAACTTCCCTAGCGGTTGTTACACCAAGGCGACATGTTATGTGCAGGTTTTAGGCCTCAGGCTATTAGCCCCAGTTGGCCCTAACGGCTGGCTCACACGGATGCATTGCTTGACGGATGCTTGATGGATGATGGAGGGCGTATCTGGCGCATGGGGTTGTGTTGATAACGGAGTCGTTTATAGTGAGATTGACAGGTCAAGAACCAATCACGCCACTAGGGAGCTGTTTACCTTGTGGGTACTAGTAGCATGCTAACATTCGATAGCTGGCTCAGACACCTTAGAAAATCCCCTTAGAGTTTTTAAGCAAAGGCTAACAAACAACTTTTATGTACAAATACGACCATCTAGGGAGTTTGGTCCGCCATCTTTTTTTTTCAAGCGTCGCGCTCTTTGGATATTACCATAAACGATTTCTGTGAAATAGTTATCCAAAAGACATTCCCTTGTGTTTGTGTGCACATGCATTGTGTGTGCGCAACGCATGCATTGCCTCTCGAAAAGTTGAACATTTTACAACTTTCGGCGCAAGCAACGCAACGGAACCACAATTCAGTTTGGCAACGGATGACGTCACCCCATTCAAAGTGAATGGGGATCCGTCAACGTTGACGGATCCAACGCCCCGTCTGAGCCAGCCGTAAGATAGCTCTAGCTCGCACTTGCCCGATAGATATTGTATTTATATGCAACAAATATATGACTTATAGCCTAGTGGCCCACTGTGACTTCTTTACAGATTTTCAGTATTACTGGGCTATATGTAGCGTAGGTGTACAAATGTTTTGTTTATTTTATAACTGTTTATTTCAGTGGTTTCGCAGTCCGATTATAGCTGACATCACTGTTGACATTCACATTATGTGGAAGGAAATGGCACCTGCATTCTGCAACTAATTATATTATTGCGTCTTGTAACTCTAAAATACCAGTATCATTTATGTGTGTGTGCACATTCATTTTTTTGTGCACAGTAACCTTTTTTTTCGGGAATATAACAGTGTATATGTTGGCAATATATAACAATGTGACGCAATAATAATACTAACATTGTGGGAGACCCAGACATGCAGGTGTCCTCAGTTTTCCCATGACAGTCCCTTGAGTCTTCAGAGTGCCCTTACATTTCTTTGGGTACCTAGAACAGTGCTATATAAGTTTAAAGTATTATTATTATTACCTCCTGTCCTCACTTAGATCTTATCTAATGTACAAATTACCCCTTGCTTCACTTGTCTGTTTCTTTACTTAAGTGTGTCTGTTTGGATAAGACTTTAAATGCAGGCTTGTGTGGACTTGCAGATTGAAAAGAAACCGTCTGGGATAACATTTCAGTGTTTTTTTTTTTTAGAGGGTTTCTTGCCAACAATGAAGAAATACTATTCCTTTGATTTTTACATCACCCTTTATTGCCACATTGAATGGATCCACATCATGGGTGCTGATCCATTTAAGCTCTGGATGAAACTAAAGTATACTTATTTTTGTAGTATACTTAGTGTACTTTCATGCTTTCATGATTAATGTACTAAAAGTGTGCAAATATATTTTCAGTGTACTTGACTGTACTACTTTGAGACACCACTATTTAACATGATGTACTTAAATATACTCAAGTACATTTTTTTTGACTAATTCTGTTGTTAGGTGAAAATTCACTCAACTTACCTCAGGACTTCGGAGGTGCATATTTATTCAACAACAACAAGCTTGTCGGGCTCAGTCATGTCTTGGCAGACAAGAAAGAGGCACAGGCTCACTGCCAGACTGCAGCAGACGAGAGAGAAGCAAAGTAAATCACATCACACAAGGTTTATATAGGTTTAAAGTTAGCGTTCTCTGACTCCAAAGCACTAGAGATAACCACGTGGTGGGTCTCCCACATCCGAAGTCATCTTGCTATATGCTTTTTGCAATGTAATGCATCAGCAAAGCAGAAAAGAAGGACCACTAGTTCTTTTCAGCCCTTGCATACGCATACACACAGAAGGTACACTTTTAAGCACATACACAGAGAAAGAGGCGTCAGCACTTTAGAATCAAAGTTACACAAAAGCGGTGTTTCAGTACACAAAGACATGAATTAATACACACACATCCTAGATTATAGAGTTTTAAAATTTCTCCATCATCTGTACTTAAAAAAAGGACAAGGATCACAACCACAAGGATCCAGCAAAATAGCAGTCTTCTCATCTTGTCTAAAACAGCCCTGGTCAGAGCGACCTGTTCCTACAGAGCAGACTATTGGCCTTTACGTCTAGATTAGATTAGATTCAACTTTATTGTCATTGCACAGAGTACAGGTACTGAGGCAACGAAATGCAGTTAGCATCTAACCAGAAGTGCAAAGTAGAAGAGTGCAGAGTATGTGCAAATGGTAATATAAATATAGATAAATATGGTATATACAGTATGACATAAGATATAAGTGGTATGAGCAGTAAGAACATGAGCAGCAATAAAGGTGATTAGTGCAGATGTGATATAGATATGTGTAAAGTGCAGATGAAGTACAGGTGAAGGTGGCAGTAGAGGTTATAAGTTATAAGTTATAAATGAGGTAGGAGACATGATAAGATATAAGTACGATGAATATGGATGACAACAATTTAACAATTTAACATAAATAGATATATACAATGAACAATACAGCAGTACATTTCTTTATGCATATGAGTTGTCAGTCATTTCTTTACTACAAATATGACTAAGGAAAAAGATACAATAAATTACTGTTCCCTTCGTCTTACTTTGTTTACTGCTCATCTTACATGTGTCAATTGTTAACATGTTACATACTGAACACTGAAGGCACACACATCTTTATATAGACTATTATTGTCAGAAAGATTGTCAAATCGAATGCCACAGAGCTTTTTTAACATAGTTATTCAATGTACCGGCTGGTATGGAATGGTAATAAATACAAAAAAGACAAATATCAGTAGCCACACTAGAAAATAGATGCACACACTATAATATGTGTCACCATTCATTGTTCTCTAAATATGATGTAAACTTTGCTCAGCCGTTACAGATCTTTGGCATACAGAAGCTTTTTAAAAGATCTTTCTGGGCCAGAGAATCTGAGTGGTGCTGCCCTCCTGTGTAGTTCTGTACATACAGAGAGTTCCCTGACGCTCAGGAAGGTATGCGGGGTTCAGACCTGCCCTTGATTGAATCATGATACTTCATGATACTATCACTTCCAGCTTGTCTGGTTTGTCAAACTGGGCAGTGAGATCTTCAGGGATGGAGATCTTCAGTACCTCATCCACATATGGGGCCGGGTCCTGAAAAACATCGTTAAAGAAAAAAGTTTTTTTTTTTTTTAGTAATCTAATTATTTTAAGTTCTGGTTTGCTTGTTGTATAATGACTGTACATTGTTTGACTTTTTGGAATTTTTAATGAAAGCTTGTGAGACTCAAAGAAGGCTGGATCTGCTTCCATTGGCTTTGCTGTGCATTCTCTTTTCGTTTAAGTGCAGGGCTGCCAGGTAGAGTCTTTGGAGGAAAAATAATACTTTGATATTATATATGTCGAAGAGCTTGTGTGTATGTGAGTATATCTGTCATCTGGCAGACCATTATCTTTGCACTCCCATGCATACAAGGTGTTGCTTAAAAGCATGCCCTTTTTTCCGCGACAAATGCAAATCAATTCATAACTGTTATAAAATGCAGTTTTCTGGAGGTTTTTGTTGATATTCTGTCTCTCACTGTTAAAATAGACCTACCATTACAATTATAGATCACACATTTCTTTGCAAATGGCCAAACTTGCGAAATCGGCAGGGGGTCAAATACTTATTTCCCCCACTGTATATTCGCTGCTGGAGTTGCCAGAAACCACTACTGTCAGTCATGTTCTTTCAACATTTTTAAAAGTTGGGAAATCACCGTGTTGCACCATGCAGCAGCTCTGGCTTTTTTTAAATAGTTTGAAAATAATATAGGGCTATGAAATTCACTAAAATTGAATTTAGGTATTCAAAGAACACAGTTACGTAACTTATAAAACACTTGTATATTGTATATTTCTGGGGTAGTATACTTGTGAATATACTGAATATCAGTTTAAGTATTAGTGTAGAAATGTACTGAGGTAGAAATGTACCTGTAAGTAGTACATTTATAATTTAAACTTAAACTTAATAATAGAATATGAAAATCCACTAAAATTGAACTTATATTTAAGTATTCAAAGCACACTTATGTAATGCACTAATAAAATACTCAATTTCACGTATTAGTGCTAATTAGTGTACTTATATTAAGAACTTCTGAACTATAAATGTACTTGTAATTAGTACATTTGTAATAGATATTTATTGCACTTATATTTAGGGAAAAAAACAATAGGGTGCTAGAAAAGTACTTGCTGATATTAGTGTACATATTTGTACCTGGGTAGCCAGCCCAATCCACATTGTTTGGACTAATTAATTTATTAGACTCCTCATTATCACCCCACATAATCACGGACGTGTTTATGGGTGTCCCGAAAATATACTATTTTCTGCTGTTGCGGTTGCGGACGAGATAATAGAGATACTGCTATTTAGATAGAGGAGTGAACCGTCATGAAGGGGCAGAGAGAACTATAGACACTTTAGAG
>NC_045169.1:7846736-7866736 GCF_900700415.2 Clupea harengus
TTCCTACCTATATGCCTAAAAACACCTGTGCAATGCACAGCAACACCCAGTGTACAAACAGGGACATTACACATTGAGTGACAACATATTTTGCCTGTGGCAACCCATTTGGCTGCTACAGCCATGTTCCTGCTTTCATAAGCACATCATTCATACAAGGAATATATTAATACAAGGCACTTGATTCATATATTCTTAAGTCACTAACAGTGCTAGGAAATGATCTCCATCAAGGATGTCATTGGGTTAGCGATCTAGGATGTTTTTTGTGAAGGCACATATACATAGCAGCATTGTAGCATAAACGGTACGTAAGATTTCCATCAAAGCTCAGCCTAACTGCTTCTCCTGTTTATTGCAAGTCCTACTTGCCTTTTCGTTGTTAGTTTAAAAAAAATGAAGTTGTTGAATTCTCAGGTACGTTTACTAAATTCTACTGCAAAACCATTATAACATGCCACCAGAAGAATGCTGTGGAGTCCCAATATAGCCTGAGGTTGTGATGCGTCCACTGATCCAACGTTTCCAGACATTTCTGCAATCCTTTCAAAAAGCACATTTTCAAAAAACGGTATAAGACATGCACGCCTCAGGCATTAAGATGTCTTAGATAATCCTGTTTTAAACTAGTTTAAACAGCAATTTACATTTTTTGTTGCTCAGTTTTTGTGACATGAACTTTACTATGGGAAGATCATTGAATGAAAATGGTCTAACCCCACTGAAACACACCCATCAATATATGGGACAATTTTTGAATGCATAGGAAGCACAGAAATATTCATTGATGTTGTCTTTACACTGCTCTTTTGAAAGACACCAATTACGGTTGGCGTTCAAGTTACACCGTTCAGTGATTTAAGTCGTTTTTGTCAGGCAACCGATGAGCAAGGCCTCCAGGCGGATGATGTTTGAGAGCTGCCCTGTGCATATCAGTGTAAGGAGACACAGCTTGTCAAGCAGGGTAAAGGCCATGGGGGCTTGTTGAAACCCAGGCCTTGTCAACATGACAAGATTTAAAGAGGCATGACAGCTGCCATCTGTCTACAGTCAGATTTCAATATGTGCTTGTATAGTAAGTGTTGTGTGTGTACAATAAGTGGACGTTTATTTTAATTTACTAGCTCAGGTTTTTCCGTTTTACTGTTTTTTTTTTTTTTTTTTGTTCTAGTACAGTGCTTGATAAATCTGCCCCTCACCCTGCATCCTCATTTCAGACTGAAAAGGACTCGTCCTGCTCCTCGCTGCTCTCCCGAGTGTCCATGTACTTCGAGCTTCCTCTGCTTCGGCAGCGGCCCTTCCTCACCTTTGGCCTGGCCATCACCTTCTTCAACGCCGGCTACTTCATCCCCTACGTGCACCTAGTGGCGCACAGCCGCCACTGCGGCTTCTCAGAGTACCAGGCGGCCTTCGTCATCTCCGCGACCGGCGTGACGGACATCGTGGGCCGCGTGCTCTCGGGCTGGGTGTCGGACCTGGGCCGCCTGCGGCTGGTGCATATGCTGTGCGTGTGGACGATGCTGCTTGGCTTGTTCCTGGTGGCGCTGCCGCTGGGCACTCTGGCCGGCTACGCGGGGCTGCTGACGGTGAGCCTGGCGCAGGGGCTGTGCTCCGGTGCCATGACGCCGCTGGTGTTCGCCGTGGTGCCCGAGATCGTGGGCATGGAACGCATGCTGGGGGCACTGGGTCTGCTGCAGCTCATCGAGAGCATCGGGGGGCTGCTCGGCGCCCCTCTGTCAGGTGAGCATGGGGGCAAGGGGGAATGGGGGGGCAGAGTGTTTTGAGTTGGCAAGGAACCACCACTTTGACCCTTGTGTGGTAAAGCATGGGAAAGCAACAGAGGCAGAAGGTCAAAGCAGTGGGACAAGGTGACCTTGGAATGTTCTTAAAGGCCTGTTCTGTAAGCTATGGACTTCCACCTAATTAAACTAAAAGTCATTTTTTCATTGGTTAATGGCATAAAACTAAGCCTTAACATCAATCAACGCTTACATAGTTCTTTGTTAAGGGGATCCGCTTGAATTCCTTTCAATTTTCTTCAGTTTGTCCTCTTTCGGCGAATGCTTTAAAAGCCTCACATGGAATCCTCCCCCTCTTACTGACAAAAGTTTCATGTTTCAAGTTTCACAAAACCCCTTTTGAATGAATACTTGATAAGCTTCACAAAGAGCCATGGCATGTCAGGCTATCTGGCATTGTTTGAGTCTGGTGCTCGATTGATCTTTTGCCATGAAGCCTTGTGTGTCTCGCTGGTGATTCAAGGTTTCATTTCCTCCCTTCTCCTCTGTTGCATATTTGCAGGGCTGGTAGTGTTTGTTCCTGTGCCGTGAGGGTTTCAATCTATTCCACTATTCGAACCTTCATTTCCTTCTTTTCAACCTGCTCTGCATTAAGAGTATTACTAAAGCCAGCTGTATATCTGCAGATGTTCTGTTTTTTTTTCCTTCTGTTCAGACACTAGTCGGTGTTATCGTTGAGGTGGTGTCTCGCACGTTTATTTGATAGTTCACGACGAAGCCAGTTAAAAAGAACGTTCACTTTCATCATTGTTACAGTTTGAAATGGTCTGCCATTAGCTCAAAGAGATCAGGAATCAAGCAAATACATTTTTTTGTCCTTCTCTTTCTGTCCTGTTTTCCATCCCTTCTCTTTGTCTTAAACCTTCTTACTGTCTCAGCCGTTGCTTTCTAGCCTTAACCGCTCCAGCTCTCGGTCTTTCATGCTACATCTCCCTTCCCCTCTTGCTCTTTCATTCTGCGATCTTTACTTTCCACCCTATGGAGAGTTCAGGTCTCATGTTACACATCAAACACACATACATGAAGCTGTTTGAATGTATCCCACTGGACCCTTTAGACATTATGTACCACTAAGGAGAGAAAGAGTCAATAATCAAACTATTGTTGCTTGTATGAACAGCCATGAACAGATCTCCTCACAACTCATGGTACCAGGGGCCAGTGGGGTAGAGGGGTGTTTGTCAGGCCACAGTCTGTTCCTTTCTTCATGTGTGTTACCCTCCATTGATCATCCCTTGTTTGTTTTATTTCTTGATAGACTGGGTCAGGTAGAAGGTCAACATACTAGGCGAAGCAGATTTCATGAACATTTGGTCATGGTGCATTTGGTGTAAAATAGGGGGTCTCAGCTATTTTGTGTGTGTGTGTGTGTGTGTGTGTGTGTGTGTGTGTGTGTGTGTGTGTGTGTGTGTGTGTGGTTTGTAGTGAAGTTCACAAACTCTAAAATTAGGGGAGATTATGTTAAGTGTTCTCAGGCAACAGAGTACTCGGGAGACAGACAAATGTTTGTTTGCGCTGGCATATCATCACGAGGCTTGAGTGGAATCCCTTCAGTTGGCCAGATTTGAAGGAGGTCCAGCACAGTTAAAAGAACATTTGTGAATTCATGTGATGGGGTGGGATCCGTACGGAGAGAAATAAGGTTGTCTGAAATTAGGAACATGCAATTTTATTTTATCTGTGATTTTTGAGTGTAAACAGTGAAGCTTTGATTTCCAATCATGTTGATACTTGCTAAAGACAAACTTCCCATGCCAAATACAGTGGTAAAACTGGACAAATTTGGAAGTTCCAATCGACCTCCATAAACTACAGTAATTCAGTTTCATAGCAATTGAGCACCAAATATTTTCGACTAATCTGGCTTGAACATTTGTGTTCATCAAATTCTTATCTGGAGCACTGAATCTGGCATTACCTTGACTTTTTCAACGTCTCTCTCTCCCTCATAGGCTGGCTGAAGGACACAACCGGTTCCTACTCGGCCTCCTTCGTGGTGGCTGGGGGCTTCCTTCTCCTGGGCTCCGCCGTGACAGCCACCCTCCCCGGCTTCTGCTCCTGCACCTCCCCAAAGACCCCCAGCGACGCAGAGGGGGCTCTTCATTCAAAGGAATTCAACCAGGATTCCTGTCCTGGCAAGCAGAGCCTCACATTCACCCCCCTCTCTGAAAAACCCGCCCTGGACCCAGAACCCTGTACCGAGACTACTAATCTTACCCCTGACCCGTAAGCCAGACGAGTAGGTCATGCTAACCGCGGGCTGATGGGACGGAGACCGATTTGAAGATCGCCTGACTGGATAACCAGAGACAAGGGCAGCTTGCCCTAGCATGTTCTCTCGTACTAGAGAAGGTTTCAGACAAAAGGCCAGAAGCTGGCCTCTCTTTATATGTGCACTTGAAAGGGGATTTAATAGGAGTGTCTCTTTCTCTGTCACTGTCAACTATAGCTGATATTTAACATCCTGGCCAGCACTGTACTTGTTACAGCCATAGGTGCCATAGGTTACATCACTGCCATACACCACTGACAGGGGCATCTACAACAACATGTGAAGTCTCTTTTTTTAAAGACAACCAATTCAAGACAGACATGTGAGCCTCTATTTCTGTATATCCGTAGGTAGGAAGATGCTAATCTAAGTGGTTTTTTTTTAATTTTTTTTTGTTTTTTTTCTCACAATGACACATAATCACTGCAACATTCTTTGGACACCTGCCAAATTCGATTCCATTTCCTTCATACGGGGCTCTACAACTTACATGTCAATATTTCAAGAACCGTTTAACATAAAAATGTGACATTTGGAACACTTGGCCTTATTTGCTTACATTACTTGAAGTGCCATTTGGCTGGCTCCCAAAATGGCCATTAAACAGCCAATCAAAATTCAGCAACCAATATTTGTCAGTGTGACTGGCCAATCTTCATGAAACTGTGTAGGCTAATTCATAATGGCGCACGGAAGCTATGTACCAAATATGAAACAAGTCAGCCACAAGGGGATGCTCTAATAACCACATTTACGTTTTTGGCTCATGGCTCGGGTTTTGCATGGGTTGCTACAAAACTTATATTTTTCACCCATTACTTATAGGCTCCCAAATCAAATGGGCTCACTCCCGCCAATTCCCACCCCAAATTTTCCAGCCATTTCAATTTCATGTAAAGGGCGGGAGAATGATCGTCACAAAATTTGGTGAACACCATCTCCAGGCCATCCTGACAGAAAGTTGTTCAGGAAATTTGATTGGTCAAACCATTTCCAAGTTATGTGTCAATCAATTTTGAAGGCATGACTGGTCAATATCTTGCGATGTCACCCTGCATCACTACCAATTATTCTGAACGCACGGCAAATTTTGTGAAATTTCGTGCGCTCCAGCTGACATTTCAAAATCTCCAAAAACTGCTAAAGCTAAAAAATGTAAATGAGGTATCCTTATACTTGGCCACTCGATAAAAAAAACGCCAACTGTCAATAAAAGCCTGGGCTAATCTTAATGAAAGTTTGTATGCCCATTCATAATGGCATAGAGAAGCTATTTCAAACAAATCAGCCAGATGATGTAAGCTACAACATATTTTCCTCTGTTCCTTTATGTGGTCCTCTTTCACCTGTTGAAGTGATCAAATCATTCAACCTTTTGCCACTTGACGCGCTTCACAATTGGACCCCAATGATCGCCTCTTGCTACTTAAATTGAAGTAGTTAACGCGTTAAAGCATTAAAAAACGTATGCAATTAATGCAGCTGCATGGGTTTTGTTATTAGTTTGTGCATGTTTAGGCTAATGGTTGGTTAAAATATTTCTGGGCATCCAACGTATACCTGACACGGAGCTTTGCTGAATTCACAAGCTTGCAAGTTTATTGAGCACTTCAGTTTACAACTAATCTGCGCACCAAGTTCGATATGTCTAAAGCTGACAGTGACTTTTTTTGAATGGCCTTGTAATAGTTTTATTTAATCTGTAGTTCACAGGAGAGAATCTCTGTTCAAATTTTAAAAGATGTTATTAAACAATAGTATTTTAATTTTAAATATACAGTACCAGTCAAAAGTTTGGACACACCTTTCATTTTTTAAAGTGTTTTCTTTACTTTTATTATTTTCTACATTGTAGATTTATACTGAAGACATTTAAACACAAAAGAACACATATGGAATGATGTACTAAACCAAAATTATTTTCTACCATGTAGAAAATAATAAAATCAAAGAAAAATCTTCTCAAAAAATTAGAAGGTGTGTCCAAACTTTTGACTGATACTGTACTCCCACATTAGATTAAACATTTAAATATCTAATATTAGAAGCTTCAGTCTGAAAAAGATGAAAGCGATTAATCAAATAAACCACAACAAAGCTCCCCTCCCAGGACTGTCTAAAGGGCTGTAGGTATGCTTTTGTAAACTTCAACATGGCATTTTGGCATGAATGCTTTGACTATCATAGCAGTAGTTTTTTTTTGTTATTTCTGTGGTTTTAACTCCTCTCTTTGCCATTTGTAATGAGGGAGTGTTTTTGTAACATGATCTGTAGTATTGTGACCGTTGGGTTTGGGTTACTACATGATCTGTAGTATTGTGACAGTTGGGTTTGGGTTACTACATGATCTGTAGTATTGTGACAGTTGGGTTTGGGTTACTACATGATCTGTAGTATTGTGACAGTTGTCGGAGTAGTTTTGCCATTTTTGTGGCTTTTCCTTCCATACTCTGCCAGCTGTACCATTTGTAAAAAAAATTCTGAAGTCGTTCAATGCAACCGATCACGCATGCGCACTCGCACTCGCACTCTCACTCTCACTCTCACTCGCACACACAAATACGCACACACAAATACGCACACACAAATACACTCACACAAATACACACACACACACACAAAGTGCCTTGTTTCATTGCTCTTGTCGGAATCATGAGATTCACTGATGTGTCTTGGGGCATCTCCCAGCATAGGCCATCTTAGTCCTTGGGTGATGGCTCATATAACAACCAAACAAGTCGGTGTGGGTCCTTATCGTAGGGAAATGTGGTCTTCTTTTTTTTATTCAGGATATTGAGATTTCATTGGGGCTGCACCGTCTGCTCTGAGTGTCACCATTCAAGTGGACGTTTACTGGTGGTCAAGGGACCCTTCTAATCAGTTTAGCTCGCCAGACTTTACCACAGACTGCAACATTGAAAAACTGCACGAGTCATGTTCTAGGCTTCCTCTCCCTTAAGGATCACTGTGCTGTAACCATCTTAACAAAGAGAGAGTCTAAAGTGGCACTGGCACTGACTAGCCGATGTGTTTGGGAGCTGTAAATGCAGTCCTCAAAAAATTGCATAGTGAAGAGCCGGAGCAGCTAGTTGGAATGACACGTGCGTTTATTTCTGTTTATTAACATGACTGTCAATCAAAACTAATTTGCGGATGCTATAAAATGAGTTCCCTTCCGAAACGCACCCTAATACACATAATGTAGCTTTAGCAATGGTTGTTGCACACTGACATTTTTTGTGGGAAAGTACCCCTGAGTGAGAGCCTCCACTCTTTCTGTGTTTAAAGGACCACTACAGGGCACACTCAGGGATTTGAAAAGCGTTACATTGATACGCCCTTGGTGTCTTGAACTTACTCCAGCCAATGACTACTTCCTCCTGACTCAAAGGGAGTGACAGAATGACCTTCCCTTGACAGGGAAATCTAGTCATGTTCACAGTAGCTCTCGCCTTCTACCTCTGTTAAAGCAGATGATCCTGTAGTCTTTTTTTTTTTTTTCCATTGAACTTGAATTCTTCATGTTTACCAAAGCATTTGTTGAAATACATACTGCAAATATATACCAATTGAAAATAAATTCAGTTTGCCAAAGGGTTAAGAGGAACTTTTTTTTCTCTATTAAACTGTACACTTCTCCGATACCTTCAATCCACTCCAAGATGCTTCTGCAGTCATATTGGTTACATTTAATTTTCTAGCTTTTTAATATTCTATGCACTAAATTAAACCTTAAATATTTTGACATTTTTCTGGCATACCCACACACTCCAGTGCCTCATCTCTGCATGTCTCACCTCACCTGTCTTTCTCTCCCCTCACCTGTCGTTCTCTCTCTCCCTCTTTCCGTTTACTGGCTGAGTGAGCCCGTTTTGCTGACAGAGCTCATATAAAGGGTCACTCATTTACCAATGGCCTCCTTTCCCAACAGCTCAGCTGTAGGACAATCAGCACCAGAGTGCTCTAGTGTTCCGAGTGAACAGCTGGGAGAGAATATGGATGGGTTGGAAAGGGACTGGGGCCACTGACCTGAAAAGAGTCAATGGATTTATTTATAGTCAGGCATTTTCACCTCAGAAGATTACACATTTCAAAGAATGTTCCGCAGTATGTATAGTACCTGAACCAAGAACATTTCAGTCTAAAACATTAATGGTGAAAAGAACTGGTGTAGCATTAACTGCTGAAATGCAGCAACTGTAAGGAATATTCCATGTATGCAAACTAGGTACAAATCAGCCTTTAGGACTATTTGACATGAAACCTGATATCACTCTATGGGGAACGATGCAAGAGGAAACCTGCAGTAAAAAATGCAAGATGGGTTGGCATGTAGTTGGTTTGCGGTGTATCAAAGCATTTTCATGCCAAATATTTCTATACTGAAGACTGATGGTTAGGAGGCTGGGTTACTTTTGCACAGGGTAAACACACTTTGAGAACAATTGCGCAATCATGTTCACTCTGATGTCTCATAAGACAGTATCTGCCGTGGAAGATCTCCCCTCCTGTCTCAAAAATAGTTTTTAGCTGAACAGGTCAAGCCAGTCTGAGGGTGTATAGTACGGTTGGTGTTTACAGGGAGGATCTAGTAAATGTATAACGTTGGATTGGTTGATGGTATCCAAAATCCAACAAATCATCGTTAGACTAGGTCTGTTACACTTGGTGCCCCATAGACCCATGCTAGTAGCAAGTGCCAGAAAAACTGTGAAACAGGTTCATGTGTGTAAAGTGGATAGTAATCTTGTGTTCTTTTTTTTAACCAAACACCAGGCAACAAAAGAATTCAACTTGACTACACACTGATTTTTATTAGCCTGTATCTAAGCCTGGAGAGCGTGACATGCAAGTGGTATGTGTGCCAGGTTCAATGTACGCCGTACTAGATGCTACCTCCTTTTACCAGACAAGATAACCCTGCCAAAAGGCCTACTAGACACCTGCTGAAGGCTGCTCTGGTGACCTGAGTCCTTTTGTGTGTGAATTCTACTATTTCCACACAATACCCAAGTTGTTTTTAATGATTTATTTGTATTTCTTTTTCTAATGCTTTTTTTTCCCTATGTTACTGTTTAGCTTTAAACTGTGAACTTCATATTATAAAGCACTGTTTACCCACTGCTATATAAATAAAAGTTATCATCATCATTATCAAGCTGTCCCATTACCAATAACTTATAGGGTTACTGACACGGAAAGTACAGACAGAGGAGGTTCTTGAGTTGAACAAAGGATACGATCAGGCATGCATTTGGACGGCTACAGGAGGTCAGGGCTTTCTTCTAACAGACAAGGGACCCGCATGCAAGGCAGGTTAGCCATCCCCTTCACCTTTGCTCCAATTCCATTTCAATAGTCACTCACTTTTCTAGGCTAAGCTGTCCTTCCTGTTGGATGCCGTAGAGTAAACACCAGTTTATAATCACAAAACAACTCAGAATGTCACGGCGCATACCATGTAAAAAGAGACCCCTGAGAACTTGTCCTAAGATGACATGCAACAGATTTCAAGTGGCATCTTGGAGAGCATGTATCAAATATGAATTTAAAAATCAGACAAAACATATGACTAGTCTACACGGTAGTATACACGGTAGTATACACAGTAGTATAGTATACACAGAATATCAACACGGTTTTTATTCCTCACACGTTTATTCCTCACATTCATGAGCAGCGGACTCAATATAAAAACAACAAGAATATACATTTGAAGATAAAAAGGAAATAATTTCTGCACAAAATGAAGTTTTCTGTAACGGTCCAGGTGCAAAAATCACATTTCCATGACAATCACTTGAAAATAAGTAAGCGAGAATGGAAGTATCTTTCCGTGTGTGTGTGTGATCTAGTACTAAACAAATCATTGGAAGTGTATGTTTGAGTTGAATGTGCATGGAAGCTTGTGTCTGTGTGCGTGTGTCTGTGTGCGTGTGTGTATGTCTGTGTGCGTGTGTGTGCATAAGTTGAACAGAGGGAGCATATGTTGTCAAACACTGCCACCTGCTGGTCAGGGGATCTTAATGTCGGTGCTGCGGCGCTTTAGCTTCTCTGGGTTGTGTGAGGCCATCTGAGAAAAATCTCTGAAGATGTCTTGATAAGTCTCATCACCTGTTCCAGATAGGGACACATGAGTGGTGAGTCAGCAATGCAGAGAGAGAGAGAGAAATACATAAATAAACATAAAGTCATGCACTATTCCAATGCAATTAATGGGTTAACTAAGTAAAATAACTTCCAGTCTGTTCCCTTTCTAACCCACTGTTGCCGGCGCCCGCCTCTCTGTTGCATGCGTTATGTAGAAGCGCAGGGGAGAAACATTGACCCTGGTGGACCAAGTGACACTGCCTCTGCCTCAGGGTATTTTATGATGACAGTATTGGTATATGTATAATCTCTCCATATGCCATGCCAATCTATAAACAAAGTTTATATACACATAACACTGCATGCAAGTCTGATTCACCCAAGCACCCCAACGCCAGTAGCCAATTAATTCATTTGTTAATTTCTCTGATGGGCCCAAATTAGTTACAATGAGCTGCGTTAGAATTCAGTATACCTGGGGCAGAGAAGACAGCTCTGCACAGGACAGACCCATTTCAAAACCTTTAGAAGACAGAACTCTGTCCCAAAACTTCCCATTCTTTCTCTGTTTCCAGTGATTTTCTTTCTATCCATTATGATGCCCACTGAGGTTATAAAGAGAGTAAAAGTAGGAACATGGACACAGGCATGCGGCCCACACACACACACACACACACACACACACACACACACACACACACACGCGCACACACACACAGGGCAGGTTTAGGAAATGAAAAGGTAGGTCGAGAGAAGTAAACAGTGTTGTTTCAGGTTTTGAAATGGGCATATTGTTTGCACGGCATGCTGGCAGGCTGAGAAGGTGGACAATTACCTGTGGCGGGCAGGCAAGGTGCAGACGACACAGAACTGTGCAAGCAGTGGAGACCGACCGCCTCCATGGACACATGAGCACACACACACACGCACACACACACATAAATATGCACACACAGAGACAGACAGATGCAGACAGTCAAATACAGACACCAATAAAAACCTTAAACAAACTGGGGTGGATTCAAAACTGACTAAGACTGAAATGTGCAGTGTACATGTACAGCACCATGCATAGGACCGCCAGTCCTGTGAAACAGTTTCCATTGAATGAATACTGACTACGGGCTAAGATAGTCTGTCCACAGGCTTAGATTGGCAGCATATTGCACCAGCTGTTTTAGTGCCCATAGGCATATATGAATAGAATGTGCAGCATGACTTATGGCAGCTGCAGCCTGCCAACACAGGAACATCATGGGCATCGCAGCCCGGGGCAATTATAATCACCCCCAACACCTCCATTTTTCTCTGTCTGAAATGAATAAAATGCCCAAATTCCTTCAGTGCCAAAAAACCTTGCACACTAATACAGCCCCTTCTTAACAGTAGTCAGTCAGTCTACTATCTACTACTGTATCTGTTCTGCTCAAAGTACTGTAGGCCTATGTAGCACTACTGACAATAATAACCTGTAGCATGGGTGACATGCAGGGTTACTGTATAACCCGCATGGGTAGCATAGGGGAGTAAAACCCATTCCATATGCAAGGGTATGATACTGATCTTCAGTGTGTTGCTAACGGCAGTCCTGGCCATTTCAAATACACCCCAGTAGCATGGAGAGATGCTGAGGACTTGTTGGTGGAGATTTCACAGATCAGGACACTGCTGTGAGGGACGCCAAAGCCATGGCTGCATTTGTAAGATGGCACAGGCGTTGACAGTATGCTATCCCTGCCCCGCACAAAGCTTCAGATGATAAGTCATTAGCAGTCATAGTCAAATGCACCAAATGGGCCTCGTCTAAAATGTTTCTGTCATTTGTCAAGACCGTCATGAGGGTGTCTCCACAATGCTGTTGATGTCCACCCAACACCTCCGAGATCTGGGATCACTCCTCAACCAACAAGCCAACCCAGCAGTAGCACCCTGAGCATCTGCTAACAGACGGATAACATGACACGAGCCTGCAGAGTCTTCCTCCCCATACTGGCTAGACGTAATGTCAACCGTGTCTATAGGCCATGACATACTTTGCAAATGTTTCTAGATAACAAATTCACTTGTCATTTCAGTCATTCAATCATTATTCAAAAGCAAACAAAAAGATTTTCCACAGTTGTTGCTCATATTGCTATCGCTACATCTGCTCTCATTCCACAAACAGGAAAATGTGTGTGCCATTGCCTAACAAAACTGCAAAGTCGCATAACAGAAGAGGCAATAAACATCTGCCTATAAAAACCTAAATGCCCAGTGAGATGACTGGTCAAAAGACAGATTGACAACCCAAAGGCACTAGTGACAATTCAGATGGGCAGTCACTGACACGGTTGAAAGTAGTTTCAGTACTCAGCACAACTTAATCATGGTGAACATTCAATAATTTAGACCTATTTAAAACTACAGGAATATGTGAATGAGTGATTCAAACCCATTGAAACCGAGTCTGTTTGAGGTACTATTTAGTTCTATATAAAATATAGTACATAAGGTAATACAATTATTCAAGGTAAATGTCATATAAAATTTGAAATGTACAAAAATCCATCAAACTTTACACACTGATACACACTAATACACACTGTATTAACCTGTATTTTAGGTACTCTGACAGTAACGGGATGTTTACATGCTTAAAGCAATTCAACAAGTATTATTTCAGTTCTTGGGCAACATTTGTAGTGTTAACATGCAGAAAGTCTGTAAACCTCCCCTCTGACAGAAACTAACACACACACACACACACACACACACAGGCACAGACACGCGCACATGCACACACACACACACACACACACGCACAGACATACACACTCACAAATCTCCTAACACAGGAGATTAAAGGAATTAGTGCCTTGGCTCCAAAAAGAGCCCATGTCCTGGCCAGCTTCATTATTGCACCCGGGGGTCTCTACCTCCCCTCCTGGCCAGCTTCATTATTGCACCCGGGGTCTCTACATCCCCTCCAGCTCTACCCATTCTGACCTCCATGGGCCCATTCAGTGAGCTGGGTCTTCAGAGCCTGAAAGCTCTTTTTCGTCTGACCAACCACAGATCCCACTCCACCCCCTTCTCCCTCACAGCCCAGCCCCTCGCATTGACCTGATTGGCCAAAGGCACCGTCCATCTCCCGCATCTCTTTGTTCATCTTGGCGATCCGCAGCCTGTTGAAAGAATGAATAAAAAAAACAACCCAACTTAGAACGGAGTTCACCGATCAGCAGCCGGGTAAATACAGACGAGCCATTTCAATGAACCATTGATCGTAGAGGTAAGTTAGAATGGAGCTCATCACACTCACAGGGTGACGATGTCCGCATTGGCACTCTCTACAGCAATGCTGATTGGGTCTTTGGCGTTCTTGTCTTTGGCGTTGTAGTCTGCCCCTCGCTTTAGGAATAGACACACCAACCTGTGGGACAGAACTGTGTGTAAGTCTCTCTGTGTGTGTGTGTGTGTGTGTGTGTGTGTCTGTGTGTGTGTGTGTCTGTGTGTCTGTGTGTGTGTGTGTGTGTGTGTGTGTCCAAATCCGAGTGACCAGGGTAAGTTGGCATTGTGAGCTTCTGCCCCCTGTGATGTAACATATGGTCTAAGACACAATCTGATGTGTGTGTGTGTGTGTGTGTGTGTGTGTGTGTGTGTGTGTGTGTGTGTGTGTGCGCCTGCGTGCGTGCGTGTGTGTGTGTGTGTGTGTTTCATACCCTGTGTGGCCCAGTATAGTGGCATGGTGTAGAGGCCCTCTGCCGTTAACATCGACCTGGTTGACACTGCCCCCATTCTGGAGTAGAAACTCACACGCTGCTAAGGCATTCTGGGAAACAAGGACATTGCAGAACAACCAGACAAACACATGAGTCCATCTGTTCCCATGTATAACATAAAAACACACAGTGCTGTCACTAACACAACCGCGTTTCTCTTCTCTTCTTCCCTTCAGGTTGGCTCCTTTAAGACTGCACACTATACATACTACTCCCCTGAGTACATTTGATCTGTAGCTTGTCCTAATTTAGGAGTAGTACACACTTCACCAAACCAGGGCAGCCCTGCTCACAAGGCCAAATGCACCCAGTGGGATCATAGCGAGAGGCGCGGAGGTTTTCGGAAAAAGCAGCATCTCTCTCACCTTGCTCTTGATCAAAACATGAGAGCTTTCTCTGTATTTTCCTCCAAATCTCTCACTGTCCCTTCTTTTTTTTTTTTTTATCTCTTCCCCCTTACGTGCTCTCTCGCCTATCAATCAAGGAATTTACACTGACAATATTTTCGTTTGGTCTTGCAAAACCGTTTTCAAACTTGTCTAGTAGTGCTAGTCAAGATGTTTATCCTGTCTGTCTCGGTTGTGTTTGTAGCACACACCATAGTTAGACATGCTTATTATGAGGTGACTGATAATATGCAAAACTACAAAAGAGATTAGCAGCAGCAGCAGCAGCTGTGGTTTCAGGTGGATTAGTGATGGAACGAAGAACTCATTACTGACACACTACTGTTGCATCTTACATGATGGTTTGGCATATTGGCATGGACTGAGCTTCATGTTTATATTGTTGATTGTGTAAATCATCACGATTCATCACAACATCGTACAAAGTGCTTCTGACACAATGGTTCTACCCGCTTCAAACCCCTGCTGTGACTTTTTCGAATGGTTCATTGAGAGGCGTTTGTAAGGCCAGTGTCTCTCCCTGTGTGTGTGTGTGTGTGTGGTTCATTCGGAGGCGTTTGTAAGGCCTTTGTCTCTCACTGTGTGTGTGTGTGTGTGTGTGTGTGTGTGCGTGTGTGTGTGTGTGCGGTTCATTCGGAGGCGTTTGTGCGGCCCGTGTCTCTCACCGCTTTGGCTGCCTGGATGAGCGGCGTGGTGCTGTCCTCGGCCAGGTTGATCCAGTTGACGTCGGCGCCGTGGGCCAGCGCGTCGGCCATGATGGGGAAGTCTTGCATGGCGGCCGAGCGGTACAGCAGGGCGCCGGGGTGCAGGCCGCTCAGGTCCAGCTCCTCCTCATCCTCACAGTCTACTGGGACACACACACACACACACACACACACACACACATATGCATGAGCACACACACGCGCACACGCACATACACACACACACACACGCGCATGCATGAGCATACACACATAGACATAAAGGAATAGTGAACACACACACACACACACACATACACAGAGACATGCCCAGACATTGGTAAGGTGTAGGAAGTGTGTATGAATCAAAAATAATGATCTGCACCACACTTATGTCCTCTGCAGCCCCACCACCCATAAATATTAATACTGGTGTGTCAGATTCTAGTATTCAGCATATTTGTGAGAATGTATGCATAGGTGTCTGTTGGCACACATGTGTGTGTGTGTGTGTGTGTGTGTATGACCCCTATTGTACACTGAAAAAATGTGTGTGTAAACTTTTAGATGGATGTTTAATACGATATGGAGGAAAGAGAGAGAGAGTGTGTGTGTGTGTGTGTGTGTGTGTGTGTGTGTGTGTGTGCACACATGCGCATGCGTGCATGTTTGTGTGTGTCCTACCCTTGTAAGAGGCGGTATTGTTCTTGAGGTCACTGGGGCTTATCCCTGAAGTAGAGAGGCACATGACATTCCTACGGTTAGATTACAGCTCGACCCTAATGCCTTAAAACAACAGCACTGACACACTCATGCACGGCCCTCTCCAGCTCTGCTTGCCTCATGCTTCAGACTGCTGAAAATGGGCAGCCATTGTGTGTGTTTGTGGGTTGATATAATGTGTGCTAGAAACAAAGAGACTGTGCCTTTGTATCTCTCGGTGAGTGTGTGTGTGTGAGTGTGTCCGGTTTGGATGTGTGTGAGAGAAAAGAGGGTCACAATGTCACAGTGTGTGTGGTATTTGTGTGAGTGTGTGAGCATGTGTGGGAGAAAGGAACAATCACTGTATGTGTGTGAGTGACTGTCTTTGTGTTTTGGGTACAGGTCAGAATTTGGGTTTGACGTGTGTGTGTGTTTGTGTCTTTGTGTGTATTTGTACTATATATGTGTGTTACTAGACAGGTAGGGGTAAGGTGGCTTTGAATTTTCGGTTAAAACACAGATCAGGCAGTGGGTTTGAGGTGTGTGTGTGTGTGTGTGTATATGTTACCTGACAGGCGGGGCAGTGTGGCCCGGTTGGGTTTAGGTTTGAGCGCGGGCCGGGGTCCTGCTCCTTTGTCCTGCACGGTGCTGCGGTTCCGTCTCGCACTGGACCGCCTCAGAGGGGTCACGCGGCTCGTCTCCGGAAGCTTCTGGATGAACTTCTTCTCAACGTATTTGGAGCGGATCCACGTCTCCTTATCCTGCCTGAGGTAGAGAGAGCACTTAGTACAGGGAGGAGATTTACTATTTTCAAACGATTATTATTGACCTGTATTCTCGGATGATATTATTAACTTGTGTTGTACACTTAACATGTACATTATGTTCGTACGATTTCAAAAGTGCAATGGTGTGCCTGATCCCAACAAGCAGTAAATTCTTTAGAATTCATTATTTGACTTCATATTTTTAGTACCACATAATGAACAGGAACAGAAAAAACATACTAACACATTCCCAAATTAAAAGATGATGATGCGTATAAACTAAGCAAACAGAAACAGATAATATGGAGACACATGATCTTAAACTAGGGTTGATATGATATTTATGAGGGGCGCACAAACTAACCATAAAGTACCTGCAAATAATCACCTCAGCTATGCAAGCTGAGGAGAGGAAGTGAGGAGGAAGTGCAGAAATAGAGCCAAGATAGAAAGATAGAAACAGACAGAGAGAGAAATGTCAAGTTTAAGAGGGGACATAGATACTGTGTGTCTGAGGCCGACTGATGTTTTAGAAGTTGCAGATTACTCCGCTGATAGAAGATATCAACACACCAACAACACCCATTTTCCAAATGATTGATTATTTCTTTGCTGTATCTTTATGGTCTGTTATTTGTTTTGTTGACTTAGTGTTGTGCACAATGATTTACACTGAACACAGTTCTCCCAGAAGGGCCAATGCCATCCGTGTGCTTTTGCCGAAATATTCTCTACTTTTTAATTTAGTTAAAAATCAAGTGACATTTTCAGGGGTGGGAGGATCACTAAGCCCCTTCATTTGTTTAATTAAGGCAGGGCAAACCTGCTCTCCAAACCATGCCATAACACCCATAATATAAGGCTTTACTGTTTTCATCAGATCTCTCATTCATCATTGAGCATGATGATGCCATGTGCCCTTACAAACAGCAGGTGGAGACAAATAGTAATTGTGACACAACCCACACTTAGCGCTTCAACATGCAAGATCATGCTAATGCTAGTGAGGGAATTTCCAAACAAACCTCTGTGGTCCTACGCACACGCACACGCACACGCACACGCACACGCACACGCACACGCACACGCACACGCACACGCACACGCACACCACACACACACACACACACACACACACACACACCTCCCAAGCTCACCCTGGACAATCAGGTCTATCTTTTGACTGACATCATGGAGAATTCCTGACTTCGAGCTGGTCAGAGTTTTGGATTAGATAAAGGCCAAGGCCTTCTGAGATACTTCAGAAGGGAGTATCTGTGTGATATGGTCTGTGCTGCCCTGGTTGTCCAATGATCCTGATTTACAGAGACCATTGGGGCTTTCACCACATGCTTTGGGGCCAGGGTCAGAGTTTGCCTTTCCTGCCAATGTGTGCAGTGACAAGAATCAGGGACGCAGTGGGTGTTCTTTTACACTGCAAACAAGCAAACAAAAACCTACATGCTGAAAGTTCGAAAGTAGCGTATGTACAGTTTTGCCTGGGTCAAGTCAACCATCATCTGTTTTCTGAAGCAACATGTCCTCCTCAAAGTTACCTCATCACTGCACATGCGTCACACAAAAACAATATAATATCACACACACATTCGAACATATCGAACACATTCAACACTTGTATGGAGTGCCCCATGTTGTGCTACAACAGATCCTTTAAAAGGAGAGATGGACAATGCGGCTTTGAAAAACCGAGGCTGTATTGTAGACACTTGACATTTCTGAATACACATCTGATCCACTGGCCTACAGCGGGTCTCACTGTGTCCTCCCTGGTGCTTCCACTAGGTGCTATGAATAACCTACAGGTGCAGACGGACCAGCGACACCTGCACACTGAAGAGCAAAGAGCAGAACACAGGCTTCAGCAGAATTCATTTTTGCTCTGTCTGTGTGCTAAGCTGGAAAGGTCTGACAGGTCCTGGATCAGCAGTTTTTGAGAGTGAGAGAAAAGGGGGAAAGAGAGAGAGAGAGAGAGAGAGAGAGAGAGAGAGAGAAGGGGGAGATGGAAAGGAAGTGAGAGAGACAGACATGAGGAGAATGGTTACAGGCAGAGAGAGAGAGAGAGGGAGGGAGGGAGGGAGGGAGACTGAGTGAGAGGTAAAGCTGCACTAGTCTGACAGTTCCTGGATCAGCTGTTTAAGAGAGAAGAGGAAAAAAGGAACAAGAGAGAGATAAGAGATAAGAGATAGAGGCAGAGAGACAGTTAACAGAGATACACAGAGAGGAGGAAGCATACAGTATTATATATAAAATACAGAAAGAGAAAGAGAGAAAGAGAGAGAGATTTAAAGAACCACATATTCTCACAAAGGCTTCATATGGGAGAGAGGGAGTGGAGGCTGTTAAAGGCTCTTACCTAGGGCTGGATGGGTGAGGTTTCTTTATGGTGATCTCTTCAATGCGTGCCTCATAAATTCGGTTGATGTGACTATTACCCAACTCACACATAAGCTGAGAGATAAAGACAATGGGAGGGAAGGAGAGAGAGAGAGAGAGAGAGAGAGAGAGAGAGAGAGAGAGAGAGAGAGAGAGAGAGAGCGAGCGAGAGAGAGAGAAATACATATAATTACTATTGTGTTGCAGACACATGACATGCCTGTTGATTTTGAAAAGAGCCAGACATGATCTCTCCCCTGTGCACAACACCCCACCTGTGAGCTAAGCCGTGCAAATCTCTAAACTCTTAGGTGTGTGGATACACATACCCATCCCACACAGTGTGTGTGTGTGTGTGTGTGTGTGTGTGTGTGTGTGTGTCAGAAAAAGAGAGACAGAGAGAGATGAGAAATATAGGAGAGATTATATATATATATATATCTATGTAATATATTATTTCTATGCAATAATATCTACATTTTAAAATAGAAAGCTACCAATCACAATCTGGTGCAAACTATTTGACAGCATAATCCAGCCTATTGCACTCTATGGAGGTGAGGTCTGGGCGTCCACCCAGTGTGCACGTCTATACTCCAGCATAATCCAGCCTATTGCACTCTATGGAGGTGATGTCTGGGCGTCCACCCAGTGTGCACGTCTATACTCCAGCATAATCCAGCCTATTGTACTATATGGAGGGGAGGTCTGGGCGTCCACCCAGTGTGCATGTCTATACTACAGTACATAGGCCAAGCATCCAATGGAACCCCTACATGCCAACTTCTGTCATTGTTTATTCAAAGCCCAAACAAAAACAACCAACAACGTACGCACGTAGGGCAGGATTATCCTGTTAACCATTGGCTATATCCTTAAATCTAATCCTGAAAATACACTCCAGTTTGAGGCATTAAAAACCCAGGAACTGAACCCAGAGTAGAGTCTGAGCCTGCTGGTACTGAAGAGCACTAGCTCATTAACAAACACTAATACACAAAACGCTCAGACCAGCACTGCTTCCATATCACCAATTTGTATCAATAAAATAATCAAACAAGCAAAAGAAGACTATTTGGAACAATGGAGAAACCAAACTACCGGTCAAAGTAGAATCAACTT
>NC_045169.1:7869236-7882873 GCF_900700415.2 Clupea harengus
GCTAATAAAGCAACTTTGAATTGAATTGATTTGAGAGAGAGAGAGAGAGAGAGAGAGAGGGAGAGAGAAATGGAAAAGAAATAGAGATGGAAAGGAAATAGAGATGGAAAAGAAATAGAGATGGAAAAGAAAGAGAGAGAAGAAAGAAGTATAGCACATACACAGCAATGAATTATACAGACCTGACTGTCAGTTGTAATGAAATTAGCCATGCCAAAGATATAGGGTGAGCCGGTCAATGCGTGTACATATTTTATGATATGGCTATGGACAACATATAGACAAGCCCTGCTCCTCACCTTGAACTTTTTCTGGTACACTAGCTGATTCTTCTGTATTGAAAACCACCGCCTAACGAGAGAAAGAGAGAAGGAGAGAAAGAGAGAGAGAGAGAGAGATGGCATGGAGAGAGATAATAATGCAACAATAACAGGAAGGAACACTGCAAAAGAGAGATTCAGTGGGTTTACGATTAATAGAGAGAGAAGTGACTGACTGAGTGATAAATAAATTAATGAATTGACAGATTGAATGAACTATTGGCTGTTTCAATAGCCAGTTGAGTGGATCATAGATTAAGTGATTGGTCTACGGCCTGAGCGATTCATTGGTTTGTTGATTTAGTGCTAGATCAGCAGTTAATTGACCGACTGATTGATTCCTCTGGCTGTTCTTACCTGCTCCATGTCTTGAATGCATTGCTGGCTCTCTTGTAGAGGTAGCCCTCCATGACGATCCCCGTGGCCGAGTCGGCACAGTAGTCCATGATGGAGTCATCATAGGACATGTCCTGGTGAGGTCAGCACGCGGTTACCACGGAAACCAGGCCCGGAAGAGGACAAAATTAAATCCATGACAAATCATGATCATCAATCACTGCCATGTATATGAACGGACCCCTACTAATCATCTTTTCACAGGTCTACTAGGGGGGGTTTAGTGGCCATCAATTTTAATGGACATATATGGAGTACCACTGGTCTACAGCTTTAAAAACTTATTTTGAGGTGTTCAAGCCTCTCTCTCTCTCTGTCTGTGTTCACCTTCTTCTTTATGGCAGCGTGCCTCTGCTCCATGTCTCTCTTCTCCCGAGCTGCATTCAGGACCAGCTGGGTTTGCTAGACAGACAGACAGACAGACAGACAGACAGACAGACAGACAGACAGACAGACAGACAGACAGACAGACAGAGAGGAGAGAGAGAAAGAAAACAAGCAAGAAAAAAAAATATGGTTATATTGGTAAATGACAGAATGAATAACACAGAGATGAACAGAAATAAATGACAGACAAAAATACATTGCTAGATAAACAGATACAAAGGTAGAAAAAAAAGAGTAGAGAAAAAAGTCTCTCTGATATTTCCTCTGTGCTTTAGTGATAAAACCAGTCCACTGAGAGACTGTCTGATAGAGTAGCCATGAAGAAAGCAAGATAATAAAAAAAGGAAAATGGAAACGGGGATCTGGAACCAATCCTGGTTAGGATAACTGGAAGACTTCCGAAAGAGAAACAGGAAGCAGGAAGTGTTGGAACACTTCCCATTTCCTGTACAGAATCCAGGTCAGAGAAGAGATTAAAATTCTCGCTCTCTTTCCCTGTCATTCTTAGTCTCTCTCTATTCTCTCTCTCTCTCTCTCTCTCTCTCAACTGCTCACAGAAGCAGTGCATTTTCAACTTGCACTGTCTTTTATCTTGTGCCATTTCCTGCCGTGTCAGGAAGTGTGTTGCGTTTGTGGCCAGCAGAAGGTGAGTGTCCTTCCGCTCACTCGACTGCACTCAAACATCTTTCCAAAAACGCTTTGTAACCTCAAAACTAAGCTTTTTGCGTGGATCTTTCCCTGCAAAAAGCTGCACACCCTTTTAACACCCAACTCAGGATCTATCCCAGGCCTCCACATACCGCACATCCTTCTAACACCCAACTACTATTACTTCTAAATTCCATAATGGCGGAAAAAACTCTGATTACCGTTAGGCTCTGTGTGCATGAAGAATCTCATCTAGGATGCTGCTATGTAAGGTGCATGATAATACACAAAATAAACATAAAAGCTACATTCATAAATGCTTTTTTCTTCCATGCTGCCGCAATAGAACTTCCCATTTTGACGTATTTCACAAACATAACTTTCCAAACAAACCCAGTCACAAATACAAAAAAAAAAAACTGATGCCATAGGCCTACTTCTGCCAATTAAACTTTACAACATGGGCCATTTCAACTGGCCACTAGCGAGCCTCACCACTTTGCTGTCGTGCATCTTCATAGGCGCAGTTCACACCGTGAAGGTTGATTTCTAGAGGAGCGTGTGCTAATTCAGTGCTCATGGTCAATCCATGTTATCGCTTGAGGACCTCCGTAGCCATGCAAACATTCCATGTGGTTTAGATGAAGGGGTGCTGAGGTGTGAGAGACCAGGATCTGGTCTATGTCACAGTGCAGCACCCATTGAGACACAGTGCAGGACTGCTTGGTCTGAGATGGTTTTAGATGCCTTCGCCTGGACTAGGATATGTCATCTTCCCCCAATTATATTTGTCAGCTCTAATCATGGTTCAGTTGCCAGCTCAAAAACACACACACACACACACACACACACACACACACACACACACACACACACACACACACACACACACACACACACACACACAGACAGACACACACACTGTTGTTATGGCAGTTGGTGTGTGTCATGTGAAACATTTCCTGTTATTGCCCTGTTGCCAGCTTCCTGTAAAGATGACTCGTCACGCTGGCCATGCTGTCCCATGATGCAATAGGGTCATGCTCATATCCAGAGATCCAGGGTCTCCACTGTCTTTGAATCAAACCTTCAGTTTCCCTCTCAATTCTACTTGACCCTCTTCAGATATTTTTCCATCTTATTTCAGGCTCATTCTTCTCTGTTTGAATTAGTCTAATCTCTGACTGGTATCTGCCGTCCCCTCTGCTATCTCCTCACCGTTTCCTCCGTTATGCCCTACATCCATCATTTCTTGTCATCTTGTTCTCGTCATGTTCTTTATCGCCTCGGTGCCCCTCACCCCTCTCTCTCTCTCTCTCTCTCTCTCTCTCTTACCTCATCGCTCAGGTTCTTTCTGTACGTCTCCAGCTCCTTCAGGGACTGATGGCCCTGCTGGAAGAACTGCGCCTGGGCCTCCATCAGAGAAAGTACCTTTGCACACACACACACACACACACACACACACACACACACACACACACACACACACATAAAAGCACAGACATAAATGAATGCATGAACACATACAAGAACATAGAAGAATACACACAGAAATCCCTTGAGGAAAAGGTATTTTCAACTTCAGTAAAAGGCCAGTGTCAAACTTACTGCATTGAGGACCTCTGTCTTCTTCTTGGACTCAATGACATTGATCTGCAGAGGAGGGAAGGACACGGGATGAATATAATGGAACCAAGAAGGGAGACATTGGTAGCACAGACAAGACAGAATAGAATAAAAGACCAAGTGGAAAATAGGGAGTACAAGGAGAGGTGAAGAAAAGAGAGAAGGATAATAAAAGACACCACCCAAGAGGAAGGAGGAGCAGAAATGACAGGAGTGGAAAGAAAGAGGGGAGACAAAGGCAGAATATGAAGAGTGGCAGGAGAGACGCTGCACAGAGGACAGGATAGCATAAGGTAGTGGAGGACAGAAGGTGAGAGGAGAAAACAGACATAGGAGAAGAGGGAGGGGTATGAGGAGAGAGAGAACAGTAGATGAAATGAGAAGAAAGAAGGAGGAGGGTGCTGAACAAGAAGAGCGGAGAAAGGAGGGGTAAAGGAGGACGACACTGTTGGCCCTTTTTGACCAACAGGGAACGGGTTCTTGAACCGGTTCCGTCCGGGTTTTTTTTAACCTTGGTGCCATCTAGTGAACCACCCGTTTTAAGTGGAGCCATTGAAATCAACGATTGCACTGGAAGAAACAACTTTCTTTTGGTTTAAAAACAGTTACAAATTTGGTGCGCGAACCCGTTCCCTGTTGGTGGAAAATGGGCATGAAAGAGTCGAGGAAACAGAGCAGGGGCATGAGAGGGCATGAGAGGGCATGAGAGGGCGATGCTGTTAAGAACACATGAGAGGAGAGATGCTGAGAGCAGTGGAGAGGCCCGCCCGCTCCAGTTAGCTGCTGCAGTGGGCAGCTGTAGCTGCTGGCTGGCTGTGTGGCTGGGTGTATTAATAGCCATCAGCTGGTAGCCTGAGGCGTTGGCTGTGCGCTGTGGTGGATTTCAGTGAGAAGGCGTCCAGAGACCGAGGTGGGAACCACTGCTTTTGTCCTGCTTCCCCCCGTCCATGGCTCTGCTTGAGCTTACGCAACCACACCTATTAATACACCGACGGCCTTCAAGCAGCCGCGCTGACAAGCATCCACTGTCTGCCGCAGACGTTAATGCCGCCAAAGGGTTCTGCCCTCCGCATTTTGTATGTAGGTGTTTAGAGTATAAAGGTGCGATGTGTAAACAGTGTGTAGTTGTAATGTTTGCATGTTAGTGTGCGAGCATATGTAGACAGCACTCACACCATGTGAGTGCGTTCTCAGTGAGCGTGAGCGGGAGGAGGGTGTACAACGTTTGAGTTTGTGTGAGTGAATGTGTGTTTGAGTGTGTTTATTTGTGTTTGTGTTTGTGTGAGTGTGTTTATTTGTGTGTGTGTGTGTGTGTGTGTGTGTGTGTGTGTGTGTGTGTGTGTGTAAATGGGTCATGCATTTAAACAACCTCCTCTTGTGGTGAGAAAGCAAGTAGAGATGAAGGTTTGGTCATGAGTGGACTAATGTAAGTGTATGTGTTTTGACACCTTGCAGCATAATGCCTGCAAACTGAAGTGTGTGTTGAACACCCCAAAGCATAAAACCTTATGTGCACTGGGTAAAGTGTGTGTGCACTAGTATATGTGTACGTGTGAATATATACACAGTAAGTGTAAGTATATGACTTCATGTGTGTGTTTGTACAAATGTGCTTGTGTGTGAGAGTATCTAAATACATGTAGGGGTATATTTGTACAAAATAGTCTGCCCGTGTATGGAGGCATTTCACTAATAAGCCAAATTTATGGTCGTCCGTTTACGCAGACACGCAGAGCCCTCTCCGTCGTTGCAAACCCTCTCCAAGCACCTCTCCGTGGCCTGACGTGCACCTCCCAAATTTTGTAACTATCCGTCGAAATGACGGAGAGCCCCCAGGGCTGTGATGGGTCCAACCCATGCTGTTTACCTTGTGGGTAGTAGCATGCTAACATTAGATCGCTGGCTTAGACACCCCGCAAATCCCCTCAGACGTATTTTTCAGTTCCAATAACGGGTTTTTACATTGCACAGTGTTTATTTCTCGATAACTTAAAAAAAATCTAAAAAAACAAAAGTCAAACAAACAACTTTTATTGCTGTTTACCTTGTGAGTAGTAGCATGCTAACATTAGATAGGTGGCTCAGACACCTTGCAAATTCCCTCAGACTTATTTTTTCAGTTCCAATAACGTGGTTTTTACATGGCACAGTGTCTATTTGTCGGTAACTTAAAAAAAAATCTAAATTAAAAAAAAAAGGGAAACAAACAACTTTTATGTACAAATACGACCATCTACGGAGTTTGGTTCACCATCTTTTTTTTTCATTGCCTTGCGACACCCACCAACCGACAAAGAACTATATATGTTCACGTCTGCGTGACCACTCAGTAACGCATTCGTAGAAGTATTACGGCACCTTTAGAGTGAGTATGTTTGCTCCCACACTATGTTTTGCAGTGTGCTGCTTTGCCTCAATACTATCCATTGTATGTGATTTGATATTTGTTCACTCAACTTCAAGTTCGATTCAACTACTAGCACTGCATACCCTTATGTGTCCATCTGTCTGGCTACAGGTGTGTGTTCTTCGTGTGTGTGTGTGTGTGTGTGTGTGTGTGTGTGTGTGTGTGTGTGTGTGTGTCTGTGTGTAAATGGGTCATGCATTTAAAGAACCTCCTCTTGTGGTGAGAAAGCAAGTAGAGATGAAGGTTTGGTCATGAGTGGACTAATGTAAGTGTTTTGACACCTTGCAGCATAATGCCTGCAAACTGAAGTGTGTGTTGAACACCCCAAAGCATAAAACCTTATGTGCACTGGGTAAAGTGTGTGTGCACTAGTATATGTGTACGTGTGAATATATACACAGTAAGTGTAAGTATATGACTTCATGTGTGTGTTTGTACAAATGTGCTTGTGTGTGAGAGTATCTAAATACATGTAGGGGTATATTTGTACAAAATAGTTTGCCTGTGTATGTAGGCATTTCACTTTCTGGGTGAGTATGTTTGCTCCCATACTATGTTTTGCAGTGTGCATGCTTTGCCTCAATACTATCCCGTGTATGCGATTAGATATTTGTTCACTCAACTTCAAGTTCAATTCAACTACTAACACTGCATACCCTTATGTGTCCGTCTGTCTGGCTACATGTGTGTGTTCTTCATGTGTGTGTGTCTGTGTGTGTGTGTGTGTGTGTGTGTGTGTGTGTGTGTGTGTGCGCCTTCACGTGTGTATCTGTATCATCTGACCTCCAGCACGTAGTCCAGTGCTCCTGATCTGAAAGCCTTGCGGGCGTTGAGCAGGGCGTTGCTGGCCTCCTCGATCTCGTGCTGCTTGCCCCGTGGCACGTTGGCGTTCTTGCTCAGAGTGCTGTCCAGCGTCTCGCTGCAGCGCTCAAACTCCTTACGCACGTCCTTAAATCGCTTCACGTCTCTGGGGAGACACACAGACAAAGGATGAGAGAGAAGGACAATAAGAGGGTGAGAGCACCTTTTTTTATGGTATGTTTGAGAAGAGAGAGAGAAAAAGAAAGAGAGAGGAAAGAAAACTGGTCATAGGATGTAACGGTAGAGTGTACGTGGTGTATTACCTTTGTGTATAGGTGAGTGTATGTGCTTGTCAGCATGTGTGCATACATGCAGACACAACACAAGCACACAGTGACTGAGTATACACAGGTGCTGTAAATGAGTTTCCCAGAGAGGAACATATAACAGTATAGAGGAAGATCTATTGTGCTTGTGTGTATGTGTGCGTGTGCGTGTGCGTGTGCGTGTGCGTATGAAAAAAGGGAAAAAGTGACATGCATCTAAGACCAAATAGCAAAGAACAAAAATGGTTAAAGGGTCTTTATGTGTGAGATTGTTTATATTTAGGAGTGACTGTGTTGCATGTGTGTACATGTAGAATAGACGTGTGAGTGTGTGTGAGTGTGTGTGTGTATATGGCAGGGATTCCACCAGATGAAAGTGAGATATTCAGCTGTGTGGGCATAGGCTGTTTGTTTACATGAGCCAGAGGGCTGTGTCTGTGTTTCTGGAAGCTCAGGATTGTTAGGGAGGGGATTGCTGTTGCTGAGTGTAGCCAGTCTATCTGAGCAAGACCAGATGAGAGAGAGAGAGAGAGAGAGAGAGAGAGAGAGAGAGAGAGAGAGAGAGAGGGAGAGAAGGAGAGAGAGAGAGAGAGAGAGAGAGAGAGAAGGAGAGAGAGAGAGAGAGAGAGAGAGAGAGAGAGAGAAGGAGAGAGAGAGAGAGGAGGAGGGGAGGGAGAGGCGCCAACAGGGAAAGACATTAATAGGAGACACAGATTCAGACAAGAGTCAAGGGTGCACTCACTCTTTGACAAAACTCTGCAGTTTCATCTTCACATTCTTCTGTATAGACTCAATGGCCTCCTGCAGAACACGAGAGAGGTGGTGGAGGAGGAGAGAGAGGTAACATTACAAACACAGACAGAAGGAATGCAGTGACGAGAGAGAAAGGAAGAAGAGGATAGAGGAGCAAGAGCCAGGAGTTTGGGGAGGGGAGAAAGCAGAGGGGCATTACATCACAGTAATTAGGCCTGGTCGTTATAAAATTAGGTTGCCACTGGTAACGAGAATCACAAACACCGCAAACTCACCCCCTGTGCGTCCAGAATGATAGAGAGCTTTTTGGAGAACTTATCCAAACACTCCTAAACAGAGAAAGAATAGAAACAGAGGGTTTAAGCAGCGACGTAAAAGCCTTTAGCAGCCTAAGCATTAGCATTCCTGGTACTAGATTAATGCCAAAGCCTTGCAAGTCAACACAACAAATGAAATAGAGAGGCTACACTTTCCGCTGAAGGCTTGGGTCTTAATCCCTCTCACTATGAATCTGACATCTGACCCTTGAGATCTACAGTAAGGGGGTAAAAGAATGTCCTTTTACCATGGAATCATCTCTGTCTGGTTGGATTATGTGGGTATGGGCAGCGTTAATTACTTTAATTTCACTGTATGTTCCACTTGTTCCACTCTGTGTTCCACTTTTGAGGAGTTTTGCGAAGTGGAGATGGCGTAAAACTCTATATTTGTTCTCTGATCAAAACATACTTTTATTAACCTTTAGCAGTCTGCTTCATTTTAAGTGTGTTCGTGAAAAAGGAGAAGCTGTTGGATAACAAACAGGTATAGTTGAAATGAAGACCAGTGTTCCTCAAAAGCTGCTCTGCTTCAAGCCCGCAGTGTGTTTAAAAAATTCGATGGACAAGGCCGTAAAGGGTGTTCCTGCCAGGCGGCAGTAACAATGATGGAGGGCTGCCAACCAAAAGGAACACCACCATCCCTCAAAAGCTGTTTTCAACTTTTGATGTGTGCCTGCCATTGTCTGAGGTCCTGCACTGAGAAACTGTTTGAAAGGTGAGCACTCCATACTACACAGTTATGCTACCCACTATAGGTTGCAATTTTGTCCCTCTCTTTCCAATAGCTGTGAATGCTTCATTCCCATTGTAGACATGAAGGTTAACCCTCTATGGTATGGTGTTGCCATATGGCTAAATGTTCTTCATACATTTCTGGTGAATGATCAAGAACTGCAACATTTTGAGATGTTGGAAATAAAACGGCAGTCTTCAACGTGCCGTTTTCATGCCATTCTTTCCCGCGGTCACAAGAGAGGAGAAAGTGGCAATATGTTCTCCTGAGGAAAACCTCTGGCCCACGTACTTAACACACCAGAGCTGGTTTGGCTCATTCACTGCTAACAAGATTTAGCTGGAATAAAACGGTTTGATGCGGTTGTTTCCCGTGACCCAATTGTATTTCACAATTATGAAAGAAATGATTGTGTCGTTGGGAGTGAAAGCACAACATGGAGGAAGTTGCCTACTTCAGCTTTGAGGCTCTTACCCAGCTTGTTTGACTCCTCCTGGAAATTTCAGTTCATTAAAAAACAGTCACATTGTCTTATATAAATGTCATTAACGGTGCACACAGGGAAGTAGACTTTGAAGTTACTCTCCAAGATGAGCAGCGGAAATTCCTGGATGCTTCAGGTAAATCTCAGATCTCTTCTAAATGCAAATGTGATTTAACAGGGAGAACGGTCGACCGGGCACTTAACCAGTTCAATTACACCTCAGTCGTTGCCAGCTCTTGAGCCGCCCAACCTGTTCTTACTCCAATGTTCTCTGAAGGGCGTGTGGACGTGTGGTTGCCAGGTGTGGATCAAAATAAACCACAAATGTCTACAGAGTCCAAAGCAAGAGTCCAACGATGACTAAGAGTACCTAAGGTAAACGTTTAAGTCTCATAGACAAGGAGAGGAGGGCCCCTCAGTGTTTTGTGTCAATGCTGTTCCTGTAGCTCTGTGAACACCTAGGTCATGGGCTAGGTTCCTAGGGAGCACACATACTGATAGTATATGATACTTAATGCATAGGTGGAGGAATACACAGTAAATGGTCCATTTTAAATCAGGCTTTTCTGGTGGCTCACCTCTTGGTACAAAACACTGGTTCTAGTCAGTACTCGACTAAGGTGGCCTTCCAGTCACATGGTAATCTATTTGAATATTAATAGCATGACGCAAGAACAATTTTTAAATGGAGAGACATTCCACATAACTGCACTGCTGAAAAACATGGTGACATGTTGCGCAGTGAGTATTTCAGTTATTCTGAAAGAGGCAGTGACAGTAATTAAAAAAAGTCTTATCTGCAATCTGCAATGTAAAAAACATACTTTGGTCGTATTCTGTTTGGTATTCCTGTTCATATTTTGTTTGGTATTTCCTTTCATAATGACTCTAGTTGTTAGGCGCATGCCAGTGTGAAGGAGATTGCGTGCAGCCCTCGTCACTCACTGGATGTCTTGTATCGGGCCCTATCTGAGAGTCCTGGAATGTTACATTTCTGTGATAAGAAAAGCCTGTGCAGTGATAATGCAACAGCTCAGAAACACACCACGTGACACAGTGGGCTGTGGTTAAGATGCAGACTATTGCTGTCTTGTATCACCCCCTCCAATTTAGACTGGCCACAGTCTCCACCAGATCACCTTACTTCTTCTCTTTTTTTTCTTCCATCTTCATATTTTGCTACTTGCTGAAAGTGCATGTTTAAAGCAATGGCATGTGTCATGGAGCTGGGTGTTGGTTTAGCATGCAGGCCTCAGCCTCATGGCCTGACTCACCCCCATGGTGGTGTCGCTGGATTGATGGTGACGTAGCTCTCTCAGGCCCACGACAAAGTTCTTGCTGTTTTGGCAGAAGACCTTCCCGGCCTCCAGCATGGTGTGGCACTGCTTCACCAACTAAACACACAACACAACACAACACAAAACAGACACACACACACACACACACACACACACACACACACACACAACACAACACAAAACAGACACACACACACACACACACAACACAACACAAAACAGACACACACCCAGTTGCATGCAGAGACAGACAGACACACCCAAACATGTATACAAAACCACAGCGAAACGAGACAACCACACACAAGGGGGGCAAAAATACAGAAATGAAGACAATCAGACAATCAGACAACAAGGCATGTTCAGATACGTCACACTTTACACAGAAGGTGAGACACTGATAACACAAGGTAATTTGACCTTTATGGATGGTGTTGGGGTATGTGTGGTCAATTCATTATATCACATGTTTATTACTGAAACTGGTCACAATCTGCGTCTTTCCTACTTCTACTTAACAGAGAAGAGAAATGGTGGAAGCACAATAGCATTCATTTAAGCACGGGCTGCAGTCAAACACTCTGCTTAGCAATGTACCAAAGTGAGTGAAATGACCCGGAACAATCTAAGTATCACCATGACAAGAGGTGATCAAGTTCTCTAAATGCTGAAGGAAAGGTGCTTCAATGCTTCCTGTCTTATCTCCTGTAGTATAGGGTACACTAGACCATCCTTTTAGGAAAGGAAAGGCGATAGTACCGCCCCACAATTCCTTGAGGCAGTAACAACAACCCAATCAACGTGACCCACGTCAATAAAATCCACGTCGCATAATTACGTGTAGCCGAGAGTAAGTGCAGTTGGATTATCTAAGTGCCATGGTTGTCTTTTCCTAGGTCCTTATGAACCGAGGTCAAGGAAAAGTGGTTAGGAAAGGACAAAGAACGTAATTTATTTGACTATTTGACCACAGCCACGGTGTTGTGGAGGGCAGGCCTGACAACAAACAAAGGATGGGGAATCGTGAGCGTTTGTGACCACGAGCAACTGGGCATACCTTTCCCCTCTTTTTCAGGAGACAATAGAGGGGAGAAGCACATTGGGGATGGTTCCTCTTTTTAGCAGAGTAAAAGTTCTAAACAACATACACACCCTCTCTGTTACGTCTATCTCGCTGCTTCTTGACGTGTGTCAAACGTAGCCAAAGTGTCTCTCTCTACCACAGTTACGTAGAAATCCCTTTTGGTTTGGTGCTTCATAGGAAACTAGCACTACTAGGGATGTGTGCCGAGCTCAATGTTTTTTTCACCATTGCCCTTAATGATTCCAAGGAAAGCGTTGCTCATGAGGGCAACACTTCTGCTTTGAAATGAGATGTATGAAATCCCATTGGGGAATTGGGAACGTCTTTCTGAGGTGATGTTTACGATTTGGGCCTTTGTGAGACGTTTCTGAGAATTTTCTTCTTTCTTTCTTTTGCCACGATTGCTCAGTGATATTCCCAAATAAATCACGTTCATCAAAAATCATTACAAATGTGAGGTAATAGGAAAGCTATGTTGAAGAACATATGCTCATGTTTTGTTTTTCCTCCCATGCTTTCAGTCTCTCACCTTGTCAAGTCGCGTTTCCAGTTCACTAACATCTCCCTCCACCACTTCAATATCCGCCCTGGGGGAGAAACACACAATACACATGGTACACAAAAACTTTACTCCAACACACACACACACACTCATACACACACACACACACACACACACACACACACGCTTACCTCACACACTGGCTTGAGCAACAACAGATGCTTGCACAATGCTTGTCTGCATAGCTTTGCAATGCATTTGTTTGCTTTGCTGCACTGCAACCTTTTGCTAAACTTTGAATGAAAAATGGGGCTTTCGCTAGGCTTTTCCACTGGTGGGTGACAGTGGGTCATGAAATGTAATGGACCACCAATTGTGTGTGTTTTTTGTGTATGTGTTAAAAATGAACACAGTGTGTGTTAGACATGTGGTAAGATGAGATGCCAGTGGAGAGTTGCCACATGCATGCAGGAGTACACAGGATTATGCCCAGTCAGATGGCCAGGCAACAGGGAGTCTAACTGTGTGTGTGTGTGTGCGTGTGTGTGTGTGTGTGTTTGAGTGTGTGTGTGTGTGTGAGAGAGAGAGATACATCTTAGTGATTGAGTATCACTGATCTCTTTTTCTCTCTCTGACATACACCCCCCCACACACACAGCTGAACATTTGTCTATGTGGTTTCCGCTAGTTTTAACAGAGGCAGAAAGAGGGTTGCAGCAAGTATGAGTAAGAGCGAGTGAGCGAGCGACAGACAGAGCACCGAAAGAGAGTGTGACAAGCTTTCAGGAGGTCTCTGTGTGTGTGTGTGTGGGGGGAGAGAGAGAGAGAATGACAGAAAAACAGAGGTCTAGTTTTCCACCCCTTTTTCTGCAGGCCGATATTCAGCTGTTGCCACTGGATGATTGATATTCAAATAGGCCCAGGGTAGCGTAACCGATTCACTGAAGGTGCCAACAGGTTTGGCTGAGCTAAGTGAGGAAAGAGTGGGGACAAACAAACTCAGCAGAGAGGGACACCGCTTGTGGTACTCCCTTTCATATGGGTTACTAACCTGGCAACAGTTGATAAGTGTGTGTGTGTGTGTGTGTGTGTGTGTGTGTGTGTGTGTGTGTGTAAGTAACAGCTAGAGAGGGACCTAAGCTTTCGGCAGCAATCCACCCCTGAAACACACTTCCTGTCCCGTTTATCACCAAAGTATCTCTCGCCTCACTTCCTGTTACAAGCTGCTGTTACAACCCCACCACCACCACCACCACCAGTTCCCTAGCAACAGGAGGCAGTGTAGTGTGAAGTGGTTCCCAGAGCCCATGGACCCACTCTTTCTGTCTCTGTGTTGATACTTTAGCCGCTCAGTACTGTCCTCAGTGTGTACAAGGCAACCAAGAGATAATTCTGCAGCTATGCTTGCACGTGTGTATGAGTATGAGTGTTCACATGAGAATAGGTTTTATGTTTTAAGATGTGTCCGACAGTGTGTGTATGGAAAGGCATGGGTATGTTTCTCTCTGTATTTGTTAATGTTATAGATGGAATGTCTTCGTTGTGTGTGTGT